>NW_027114557.1:1156160-1156860 GCF_000696795.3 Halyomorpha halys
TAGGGACCTTCTAGTTTAAATTAATGTTTGAAGTACCACCAATGGGTGGTTCCTTCCCAAGATTTTCAAGTGTATCTGTAACATACTACATATTTACCTATTGTATTATTTTGTACAGTTGTAAATTGCATTAAATAAATAATTTAAAAAAAAATAAAATAATTGGTGAAAACTACGTAAGGAACTGAGTATCAAGTGAATAAAAACTAGACTTAAATATTGGGTACGTAAATGATAAAACCCTATCGAATCTATTCTGACTGTGTTCTTAAAACTCGAGGTATGAGCGTTCAGCTGCCCCCCCCTAGGAGAGAAAAAATTTATTAATTTAATAAGAATTTTTTTTTCAAGAAAATTCTAATTGTAATAACCAATAATGGATAGGGACAATTATATAAAAAATCATAAAATTTTGGTTTCATTCTTATTTCCCGTGCTGAAATGTATCAACCTGATTGACTATGGCTTGCCCCCTATGGACAATGGCTTTCCCCCTATTGACTATGGCTTGCCCCCTATTGACTATCGCTTCCCTCCCTGATGGACTATGGCTTGCCCCCTATTGACGATGCCTTGCTCCCTATTGACTATGGCTTGCCCCTATTGACTATGGCTTGCCCCTATAGACTATGGCTTGCCCCTATTGACTATGCCTTGCTCCCTATTGACTATGCCTTGCTCCCTATTGACTATGGCTTGC
>NW_027114557.1:1157844-1168687 GCF_000696795.3 Halyomorpha halys
TGGCTTCCCTCCCTGATTGAACTATGGCTTCATTAATACCAATGAAAAATTTGTTTTGAATAGGACTTTTAGTAATAGTAAAAGAGCCGGGAAGAAAAAATGGCAGTTATCTCACCCCAATTTTTGATTACTTCAATGAAAACTATGTATTTAACCAAAAAAAAAAAAACACATTGATTTTTCATTCGGAGCTCTATATCTTAAAACTACCAACAACACTAGAAAATCTAAGAGAACATTATATAAAGAAGAGTAAATTTGCTGAAGTATTAGCCCTAAAAGAGCTATTTACGTGCAATACTTCTCGAGATATAGCTTTTTAAAAAGCAAAATTTATTAAACATCTAACTACTTTATAGCTCATTAAACTAGCTTTAATTTGAGTGTTAATTAACATCTGTACGTCAAATGGTTTTTGAGATATAAATTTTTCAAAATAAATTCACTAACTACTGATCATTCATTATGGTCCCATACAACATTTTTATGAAATGTTGTTTTTTAAAAAGCTATATCTCGAAAACTATTAAACGTAAATTACTCTATTAGGGCTCATATTTTAGCAAATTTACTCTTCTTTAAATAAAGTTCTCTTAGGTTTTCTTGTGTTGTTTATACTTTTCGAGATATAGAGCTCCGAATGAAGAATTGTATCGATTATAAACAGCCGCCATTTTTATTCCCCCTACCTATACTTGGCAGACTCATCAATTTTGAATATTAATTATACATAGTTTTCATTAAACTAATCAAAAATTGAGGTGAGGTAACTGCCTTTTTATCCTCTTAGGCTCCTGTACTTATAAGATATATTAGTTTTCTATATATGATAAACAAAGTCTATAATATGGTTATGGAAAATTTCATTTATTTCAGGATGTAGCAAAATTTCGCAGTAACCAGGTACGGCATATCGCCATCGGGCCTGGCGTGACTGGGACCGAGTTGATCTATGAATCCGGTTCAAGAATGCTCACCGAAGATTGGGGCAGAAAAACATATGCGGCCTTAAACAGCCTTCCATATCAGACGTGAGTCAACCAACCTTTGGCATTTCCCTAGTTTAAACCTCTAGACACACATTTATCGCTTAATGGATCATTATAAAATCCTTCATCTTTAAAATCACTACTTTAATTAAAACTCACGCTATCACATTGATAAAATATTAGGTGAAGCCATAAGTAACTTGCGATGCAGCTAAGTATAACCTATTGTTCGTATCTACCCGCTAGGAGTTGCCCTGGCAATAAGTTTGTATTTTCACTATATAGGCGAGTCTTTAGTTATTCTTTTGTCAACTGTTATGTGTGATGGACGTTACATTAAACTGTTGTTTTAAAACTCTGAAATGGGAATAAAAAAGTACTTCATGTAATGCTTTGGGCATTTAAACAAGGCAATAGTGCCAAGGCGACAGCTGAAAAAATAGTACAAAAGCCCAAGAGGAGAAAAAAAGGCAGTTATTTCAACTCAAATTTGATTACATTAATGAAAACTATGTATAATTACTAGTCATAATTGATGAGTCTGCCAAGTATAGGTAGGGGGAATAAAAAATGGCGACTGTTTCAAAGTGATAAAAAAATAATAATTTTTCATTCGGAGCTCTATATCTTAAAAAGTAGGAATAACACAAGAAAACCTAAGAGAACATCATTTAAAGAATAGTCAATTTGCTAAATTATGAGCCCTAACAGAGATATTTACGTTAAATATTTTTCGAGATATAGCTTTTTAAAAAGCAACGTTTCAGAAAAATGTATGGGACGTACTGAAAGATCAGTAGTTAGTGAATTTATTTTGAAAAATTTATATCTCCAAAACCATTTGACGTACAGATGTCTATTAGCACTCAAATTAAAGTTAGTTTAATGAGCTATAAAGTAGTATATGATGTTTATCTTCGTAGGTGTAATAGTTTACATGAAATTTGCTCAAATAAATTGATTGATTGTTGTTCGGACAAATTTTCATTTGCCAAATTTATATTCATATGTGAATATCATAAAAACTACTACCCCTACGAAGATAAGTGTTATAAACTACTTTATAGAAAGTTAAATTTCCTTTATTGTGAGTGTTGGGAGACATATGTGCGTCCTTTGGATCTAGAGATATATTTCTTCAAAAATCCAACATTTTATACGAACAACTAGAAATTAACATTTTGTGAGTTTATTTTGTGAAATATCATAAAAACTACTACTCCCTACAAAGATAAACATAATTAACTATTTTATAGTAAATTTAACTAGCTTTAATTTGAGTGGTGGCAGACATCTATACGTCCAATGATTTCATAAAAAAAAAATTATGAAAACCGTGATTTGAATATTTATGCTATAAATAATATGGCCTGCGATATGCAATGGACAGTATGATGCAGACGCATATGACATACAGTATGATACATACACAATGACCTATTGGTCACAATGATGTTATGGCCCCAGTAAACAATGGCCCATGATCGGTCAGCGCCACATTTATAGCATCGTCCGTCATAGCGCAAGGTGTTCACCAGAGTTGGGGCAACTATGAAACTAATACCTGACATTAGGGGTATTCATGATCTTTGGTTTAACATGTTAATGCGTGTTAAATGGAAAAACTCATGTTAAATCGAAAAAAAATTGCCTTCTTTTACCGTGGTAAAACGAAATAACATTTAACATGGCTGAGAGTCTGTTACTTGGTCTGTTAAATGGAGAATGACGTCACACAATAGACCAGTTGAGATGGCCACCATTTTTGCTGTTGTGACAGCTCAGTTCTTTCGTGTGTTTGTTGTATTCATATCCCTGTTATTAAACCAGAATGGATAATTTTAATTATAAATTTGAGAAAAAAAAACAATGTAATTTCATTCTACCATCTGAAAATTTGTAAACGCTCGCCAGATAAAAATCTCACTATATGAACCATGTAATTATTCTTTGGGGACATATGTCCCAGAATAAAGTTATTTTTTCATTTCATTTCATAAGCTAAACTTTCACACAAATTCCACTTTTCACTCACTCTAGGCATGTTGTAATTAATTACTTAAATCAAAACTGAAGTAAACAATAACATGGGGGTTGGGAAGGAAGGTTATAAACATAAAGGCTTATACAACAAGTTGCTGAGAAGATCCGCTAGGGGCTCTTGTGCATTTAACGTTTAACATGACTTCAAATAGGGCTGCTCACAATCTTATAGTTATAACATTTAACATGGTAAAACATTTAACATTTAACACAACATCATGAATACCCCTCTTGTAATGGATACTACCCTTATTCATGAATGAACCATTGATAAGTAAATATCGTAGTTTTAACAACAGCTAATTTTTGTCCATCTCTGGTGTTCACATTACTGCGCATGACTCATTTCTGCCTGGATACGTCACTAGACGTCTTCGCCGATTTTGTACTGGTTCTGCGACTCATTTTATTCAATATTAGCTGACCCGGCTATGTTTCGCTATTGCTATATTTGAGTATTTATATAGATTTAATTATCATAATTAACATTTAAATAAACTTTATTATCATGGTTTAGTAGTATAAATTGAACTAATACATAAGATTACATAGGTTCTTGGAACCTCGAACCCTTAAGAGAATATTAATATTTTGTCTTAGTATTCAGAAAGAGACAGATCTGCTCACCGTGCTAGTACTATATAAATATATTAGTTACTATATTGAAACAATGGATACAGATTGACAAGTCAAAGTGATGTAAAAGATTTTTTAGGAGTGAAATAAAAGTTGATATCCTTTTTTAGCACCCTTTCAAACCCCTTACATCGAATTCTCAAAATGGGAAATAAAAAATTTAGTCCAAAATTTTCGCCCAGCTTTTTTATGAGAAATAAAAAATAGAAATAACTTCAACACAACTCGATATACACGAAACTTGGCAGTGGTTCAGGGCTCTATAGAGGGCCAAATCGGGTCTGATTAAAGAAATTAGAAACGTAGATATAAAGTAAAACGTTTAAAATTTTTTTTCTTTATTTGAAACCCATATTTCAGCCTTATAAGGGCATTAAATCTAAATATGCAGACATTAAGCTTCTCAAAGGTTGTATAAAATACAGAACAGTTATGAAGTATTATATGAACAATAGTCACTGAAAGAAAAAAATCTACCAAATAAATCGGGGTGAAAAATTTCGAATTTTTAATTTCTTTGAAATGATTTGCTTTTTCCTAAAAAAAAAAAAAAAATTGTTGACCTACTTCACCCCAAGCCACATTATGTTTTTATAAATTTATTTTAATATAATATCGTTTAGGAGATTCTGTGATGTTTTTTAATATTCTACGGAAAAGAAGAATCGATTGGTGAACAATAACCAAAGTATACTTTCTGAGCTAAAAACCAAAAACGTTTAATTTTGTTCATAACTTTTTTTCTACATGAGAATTTGGTGATTTTATTAGCTTTAAACATCCCCATGATGACAGAATATATTTTGAAAAACAAAAGCACGTAAATCGGTCCAGTTATTCAAAAAGTTTATTGTGGACAATAATTCGCCAATCCCTTTTATACATATAGATTGTGTTAAATTTCACCTTAGAATTTAAAATATGAATGGTGTAAAACTAAGTGAACAAACCGACACACATTAATATCTCTTCTATAGATAGCCTTAGCATCTTCTCAGTATTCTCTTCGTTTTATTAATGGTATTATCATACTATATTTACAGAACAGATCCTGTTGGCCGTGGAACTCTCTACACTATTGAATATGGACCTCCAGGCAGTCTCTGGATCATAGAGGACTGTCTTCTGGAAAGGATAATCCCTCCAAAGAGGCAATCCTACCAGATCAAAGTTAAGGACCTTTGAAGTTAAAAAGCAGTAAAAAAAATATATATACATCTCTTTAAAAAAAAAAAATGGGTTTCTATCATTTATCTCTATTAGTTATAATTGAAGGACGGATTTTCGAGCTTTTCTTTATGTTTTTGCTCCCTAACTTCACAGGAAGCCAATTCTAGACAGAAATTAGAAACAAAAAATATGTTCTATCGAGACTAGTTTAATATATAATATTTTTAGATTTTTCTGAATGAAATTGCATTGTTCATTTTTTTTCTGCAGCTTCCTTCGGAGTGGTTGCCTGGGCACCCCCTACTCTGATAGCCCCTAATAACTGTAGAGGCTTGGCCTTGCCTACTGCACTCTGTGCGGAATACCCCAGGAATTCTTATCTATTTCCTCAGCAATGAACTCGTCCCAGGAGCTCTTCTTCCGGTGCGGCACTCCGTTTCGATATACCCTATACCTATGTTTAGATTCCTCTTGGAATGCAGGTCTCCTCTCATTATCTCTGCACTTATGGTACCTACGTCTGACCCCGTAATCCCTCCCCTCGCGGGAGTGGAGAAGCCGGGTGTAAGACACTCTCTCCTGTTATTTCTCCAGGATACTCCCGTCCCAAAAGTTAGGGACTTATTCTACTTCCAGGCTCGCCTATAATATTTTTTCCCTCAACCTATCCCAGATGAGGAGCTTTTGTGCCTGGTCAACGCTTTTTGTCCTGACCAAAACACTGCCCTGTGTTGGTTGACTTTTATCAATTTTATGTCCCCAATGCTCTTCAATTCTTCATGGGACGGGAGATTCCCCTTTTCTCTCCCTTTAGCTCTAAATGCTGATGTACGTTCTATGAGGATACGAGCTTCTTCGTCAACTTTCTCTTCCAGGTCTTTTATTATTCCAGAAACCCTTTTCAGTGTCGGGGACACCTATTTTGTTTTTCTCTGTTCATAGACCGCTCCTAAGGCGTCCCTTATAGCCTCTGGCGTCCCTTATAGCCATTTGAGCGACATTATGGGAGACCTTTTTACCAATGATCTTGTGTAGATCATTGTTATATATGGCTTCTTTTACCATTTCACTAACTATTTCCGGGATCATTTCTCATTGGGCCTCCATTCCTACCATTATGTTGGCTAATTCTCTCAAATGGTCATTTAGGTATTTCTGGATCTCGTGAGTTACCTTTTAACCCGTCCCTGAATTACTTCCGCCCTCTGGATGGGTCTTTCATTTTCTGGGTTGGGGTTTAGAGGGGACTACCCTCCTCCCTCACTCTCTTCTTTCTTCTTTTTCCTTTGGGGCTCATTTCCCCTTCTCGACTATCAGGCCCTATATCTTTGTCGGCTTCACTACCGCTTCCTGAAAACCACCTGACTTTTCCTGCCACCATTTTTCTTTCATTTGTCTCCCCTCTTTCATCAACAGTTAATCTTGTAGCATTAAATCCTACAATGGCCAAAGCCTCCCGCCATTGCAGCACTGCGGTTATATGATGAAGACGCCTACTGTAGTTCTGTACCCCTGCACTGTAGCATAGTTGTTAATATTTTCCTCCATCTGGATTTCAGAAAATATCATTTTATAGCTACTCAGCCGACTCTAACCTGAGGAACAAACGCTGACCAGTACGCCACCTATTCTAGGAACCGTCGCGCCTTGATTCGAACCTAGTTTTGGTCCACCCTGGGTATTTTATTTCCCCGGTTCTCGCCATATCTGGTAAGAATCCCCCTATCCGCCACCTGGGGAGGCACCCGATGGGAGGCTAGCAATTTGCCACATGGGTAATTTAGATTAGTAATCATGGATAGTTTTCATTAAAGTAATAATAAAATTGGGGTGAAATAACTGCCTTTTTTCTCCCCGGCTATTACCAGCAATGTCCCTACCACAGTCTTCCCTCCCTTTTTTATCTTCCTTCCACTTCAAATTTTGAATGATCCAAGGTCAACATTTTTTTGGTAATCTATTATTAATCCTACACGCTCAATCTGAACGTCCATCTTTGATTTTACTGTCATTCCGACTGATGATATCCCTTTGAATTGTTAAAAGAATGTTGAATTTCATCTGGTTGTGTAATGGTTACGCAATGTTGTGCAATGAGTAATGTTTATTGATTCATACGGTTATTGGAAAGTTGTTAATTTTTTATGTGAAATAAGTATCGTTCAGTTTATCTGTTTACCGTCTGTTTTATAAGGTATATATGAACTGAAATAGTTAATTGAGGAAGTTTAGTCAAGCGACGGAACTGACCTTCAACGGACATGACAAGGTAATATTTTCATTTTACAAGTAACATATAAGAATGGAAATAGTCCTCAATTTATTTATTTTATTTGTGCTTGGCTTCCAGAATTATTCCTTAATTACTTTTTGTCTAACAAAATATTCCATGAACAAGAATATAAAAAAAAAATCTTGATCATTGAAAGAAATATATTATTTCTCGAAAACTTCTAACTTTTCTATTAAATAATATAATGCTGGATCTAAAAGTTTGTCACTTGCCGCAAATCCATGACTTGTTCAAATGCTTGGTAGACAATGGAAGCTACAAACGTCTTGCTTGGTTCTTTTGATATATGTCGCCAATTACATTCGAATTCCTAAATTTGCATTATTAAAAAATAAGAAAATAAACCATAAATTAAAGTTGTAGAAATTAATTAAAAAATAAATATTCACCAGTTGACAGTTTTAAAACAATGCAAAATATATAACAAACGTATGGATACAGCACAAGCCCTCTTTCATTTGTGCACAAAAACCAATACTCAACGGATCGACCGCAAATTCAGGCCAGCTTGTGCCAGCAAATAACCCATCCACACGCTTGCGCATGCGAGAATTTGCCATTGTTTGCCAAACGTGAAGAGACACCTTAAGAAACTGGCGTAAAATGACCTCAGAAGAATAACTTTTTGTAAATCATGATACTTTGATGTTTTAAATTAATTTATTTCATCAAATCTAGTGATTATCTTGTCATTAAGTCTACTATAATAACGATATAACTAGTATTATATATGGAGCTACTAATATTATCAAGCTAAATTATGAAACAAATCACTATTAATCAAAACTTTTAGTATGTTGTTTTTACTCAATTTGTAATAAGATCCTATATATTTCCTCACTTTATCTTATCTAATAAAAGTAAAGAATGATTAATATTTAGAAAAGTTATAAAAGATAATAAGATTAAAGCTAATCAAATATTTCATAAAGTTATATAACAACTCGTTTAGTTAAATTTCGTCCATTAAAACCCTATTTCCAACCGCAGTGTCATGAACGGGTCATTCTCCAATTATGATGTTATTTCAGTTATAGAATTATATGAATGATGGACCATCTGAATGTGAATGAGTTTATTAAACAATTATTAATCTCCTTTTGGCCAACATCCCTTTCTCACTTTCATGTTCTAATAATTAATTGTTATTTAGTAATAAGATATATAATCCTCGTTTCGTCATTCCCTAGCCCTGTCACAAAGCTGAGAGTTTAGAGGTTAATGGTTTAAGCTTATTTTGGAGAAAACTCAGGCTCCCATGTTTTCCGGACTTTTTCAAATAGTAATACAAAACATAATTTTAATTTTAAATTGAACGTAAGAATCACTCTAACACATTTTACTTCTGTCACTCTTTAGCTCATTCATGAAACTTCCCTTCCCTACCAATATTCTTCCAAAAAAAAAAATTGCATTCATTATCGTTTTTAACCCGTTGATTCCAGGATGTAAAAGAGAATACAAATTGTGTGAGTATTTTTACTCACTATTGAGTACTCCTTAGTGCTCAAAAAAATCGATAAGAATTAAAGTGCTTATACCACATAGTTTTGTAGTCAGTGTGCGGTAGCAAAATTGCCCATATTTTGAAAGTTGGGATGGGTGATAGGCATGTCTCAGAGGAATGGATAGTGGCTCGTTAGGTACCCACAACCAGGTCGTTTTGCATTCTAGAGGACGATCGTAGCGAGTCAGTCAAAATTAATTCAAACGGTAAGTCCATAGAGTTGCTATGAAAGAGCAGTTGTTTGAAAAAACGTCACAATAAACCCACATTTCTCGCCCGTGTATGGCATGCTGGCTACCAAAAACTAGAGAACTCCCACTAACGAGCCCCTCACAACTCCTATGGGACAATCCAACCCCTGACCACACGTCTTCAAAATGTTGAAGATTTCGCTACCGCACTCTGTGTTTTATAACATATATACGTATATGCTCCTCTTTGTTTTCTGTGCACCTTTTCTTGAATGCAAAGATGAAGCCCTAGCCTGAATAAAAATTTAAAGGGGACCAGAGAGTGACAAAGACTTTCTTCCAATATTCACTATTAACCAACGTTCTTTGCGAATCTTTTCAGCTATCTCTGGAACTCAGAGAGTACCCATTTAGCCTTCAATCCAATAAGGACGGAGGGAAAGAACTTACTCAGAGTAATCTTCTAGCTTGCCACCTATCTTCCATTCCTCATGAATTCTTCCATAGAATCTTCTTCCATAAGTTCGGGGTCTCACTGATTCATTCCTTGAATCTCTCCGGTCACCACCTCATGAGACATCGATATAGGTTTTTGTGACCCTCAGCAGAAACAATCTCTGTATGATAGCCAGTCTCCTCTTCTGATGCAGCATGAGGTTTCTGCTCCACAGGACACCCAAGACCACACCTTTATGTATGGTCATCGTGGCTGGGTAGTTAAGGCCCTGCAACATGTCATCCTGCTTAGTGCATTGTGTGACTGGGTCAACATATCCCACTAATACTTCAGATTAGGTTTGGCGACAAATCATCTTCTTCTCTCATCGTTATATGTTACCTCCTTATCTGGTCTCATCCAGTCCGTGGAGCCTTTAAAGAATATGGTCTGGAATAGGGTCTTGGCTGCGGTCATAATTAAATTCCTCATGCACCATCCCCCAATGAGACAGGTGCACCTGTCTTACTTGTACTTCAACTTAGGCCATGACAAGGAATTCTCTATTCTAGCTTTCCTAGCAACTCATTGAATACCAGTTTCCACAGTGCTAGTGGAGCAAGGAACAGATGGAGTGTCGGGCTCCTGCAGCTGCTGAGGTACGCGGGACCACCACACACTATCAGAGACAAAGGTTATGTCGAACAGAATAAGTTTTACATACTTCTTCATTCTCCTTTCCAGATCCCCACACACTCTTAGTAGCGCATCTATTTTACCCTTGTCACGGGTTGAGGTTACCTGCCGTGGTTGACTTGCAACACTGAGGATCGGTCTGAGGTCCAAGGCTGTGACTATCATGTGCTCTTGCTGACAACTGGGTATTGTATCAACTAGGAACTAGACTTTGCTAATTCCTTATCCTTATCTCCACCCTTGTGGAACAATCTGAGGTCTACAATCTTCTGCTTGCTTGACCATTGCTCCTTATCTAAGCAATCGTTAAATAACTCTAACTGTTCATCATCTATGGATTCTAGTCCTGAAGCCCTTTTCCTGGATCATTTTCCTATCCACGGCAAGAGGTCTGGTGGATATACCGTTGTGCATCTTACAATACCATCTCCTGCATTGTTCTTGGACAAATCGAATTATATGTATGCATTCCATATAAATCTTCTCATTTTCCTCCAAGAAGGTTGTTTGGGCTCATATTTTGATAACCACCATCAGATGATTGATCTTTCCCAGTGCCATTCTGTACGAGTTACCCCACTTTTCACCCCTCTTCAATCAATCTTCCTCTGGTGTCTGTGCGAACTGAAATCTTCTCTGTGTTCCATGAATTGGTATTAGAACAGACTATCACAAGTTCAGTGAGTTCTGAGGTATTAATAGTTTTTGAGCAATAAAAAATACATTTCACAGTTATGGAATGTAACACTTAGCAGAAATATAACAGTTACCAAAACGGGCAACAATTAGAGACAGTTGAGAACTAAATTCAGAATCAGATTTAGTAAAACTTTTGTAGCGAGAGGGTGCAAGCGGTATAGTAAAAGCTCACCAGAGCGCAGC
>NW_027114558.1:0-3963 GCF_000696795.3 Halyomorpha halys
ATATTTATAAAATAAATTATTACGAGTAATAATTAACAAAGGTTTAAAAAATCATAGAAACAAATGATAATTTATTACCCGTATAGTTATAATTTTCTATAAGTTCAAAAATATTCCCCCAGCCTTATATTATTTATTACATTATGCATACAGAAACAAAAATTTCATTCACTAAATCCTACCCTTGGAAGTTACTAAAGCGGAGAGTTTTTGTAAAAACAGTTTTTGTTTGGTACATACTTATCCAAAGACCATAAAACATTTTTAAGGGTAGGTATATACCTACCATTAAAAGTGATAACTTTAATATTCTTTTTATGATGGGATCAATTTTAAGACATCAATCCGAGAAAAGAATTAATGAAAATTTATAGCCCTTCTTGGAGATCGTTACTTGATTATGATCATCTTCAAAGCGAGTAGTTCTGAATAGCATTGTGTAAGGATTTGCAAGTTTTTTCTCTTAAAGGCCGAAGGTTTACAAAGTTTGCTGATATATTAAAAATTAAACAAAAAATTAAAAAAATACTACACACTAATGTTTGGAATAACTATAAGTAATTCAGAATTTAGGCAAAAACAAAACTTTGCGTTATTAAGCCGCTTGAAAGCCCCTTTTAAATGATTTCTTTAATTTAAGAAGGAAGCCACTGAGTCCTCCGCTACGCTAATAGGCAGTTGGAGGAAAAGTCTCGGGTAAATTTAATCAACGGATCCAAGCAATAAACTTTAACACCCCCTGCAATAAATCTTATAGAATACATTGCCAACATTTTTCTCGAAATAAAAAATGACTGTCAAAGGTGGCTGTGTTTAATGCTAATTCGAGACTCAACGTTTGATGAAGAGGCATCCTTTTAATTATTCTCCATTCCTTGCAGACAGTTATATAGTGGTGTAACTCCGTCGTTCCTTCAGGGGATTGTTTATTGTTCTTGGGGGATGTTGATGTAATGCAACAACGGTCATTGGTAAGAAAGAAAAAAAAATGCCCACTTTTAAAAAATAAACAGCCATTTCTTAAACAGAAATTCATAAATTTATAATATTACTATGAGTATATAGCCCATGATAATACATTTATGCTTGGGTTTATATTATGAATAAACCTTTATAAAGGTTATAGAAAAATAATACAATACACTTAGATTCCAAGTTGTCAATTCCTTAACTCGTCCATCTATTCTTACAGAATAATATTTTGAGTGGTTCTTTCTATCAATTGATCATGATAATGATAGAAAGAGAGGATGAGCGTAAATTGGATACTAAAATTTACTTACAGAAAAGTAGGGACAAATAAACACGCTTGTTAGTAGTGCTGGCTGTATGTTCCTCAGCTGCATCCCATCTAAGACCTGTTTCATAATAAAAGCCAATAGTATAAATCCATAAATAAATATACACAAACTATAAAGTACAAGCACTGAAAAAAATTGTTTCACGATAAGCACGATTATTAGTGATACAACATGAGTTTAATTATTTTTTTTTAATTTAGAACTGTATATTATATAATACATTCAGTAACTACAGGCGTGTAGAGCAACTACCAATTGGTAGCACTCTAGTGGCATTTTACATTAGCAGATCTCGTGGCCATCTTCTATTCAGGCGCCTCGGAGAATTGTCAGGAATGGAAGAGGATGCAAGGCTAGAAACTAGGGGGTTTGAGTGGTTAGGGAGTTTGTAATGAAAGGAGTGATATCTGGTACGGGCTACATCGGTTACATAGGGAGCATTAAGGTCTTTATGTATGATTTTATTTGTGACAAAGGAACATTGAGGATTTTACGACGGATTTTGGATTGTAATGATTGGATACGAGAGGAGTTCGAAAGTTTAATGGAGCCCCAAAGCTCAACTCCGTATGTCCAGATTGGCCTTATTACAGTCATGTAGTACAATCTTTTGTAATGAATTGGAAGTTTAGACCGTTTGGCCTGTAAGTGCTGTAAAAGTCGAAATCGACGTGATATCTTTTTTTAAAGTATTTAATATTAAAATTGAGGCACAGCTTTCTACAAAAATTGTCTCCCCTATTATCTTCCTTTAATACAATTTCATTTTCCATTGTTAAATACAGATCTATAGATGAATTAGGTGTTATCTTTACAAATCAGAAAGCTATTTGCTTCATCGATCGGGTTACATGATAGCATAATAAAATAAATAATAAATATTTATAAAATAGAAAATCCAAATTAAAAGCAGAAACAACGTTTCTTATATTTAAAACAATTCTTAGGCCACAGCTGTTTCTGTGGAGCGGCAACCTAAAAAAAAACCTACGAAAAAAAAATTACACTCTTTTCAAAATGAACTCCTCAGAATCGCGGTGAATGCTCCTTGGTTTGTAATAAATAGCCGATTGCATCGGGAATTACGAATGGAGTCGATAGAGGATTACATAAAAAACTGTTCCTGAAGTTCCACTGCCATTTAGCGATAGTTAAAACCTACACCTTGGGAAACCCAACCGCAACCCGAGGACTGAAGTCCAAGCTGCTTTAGGACATCCTGTTATAAATTCTGTAGTTATCAATTCTATTATTGACATAACTTCTATTTTTTCTCTCTCTTCGTCTTTTTCTAAATTAACTTGTTTGTTTGTTTGTTTTTTTACCAATTTGAGGGCAATAGTTTGTTTTGTTAGGTGTACGAATGTCGTTATTTTTGTTATTAATTTTACTTTTCTCTTTTATTAAGAATCATTATTTTTATTTATTTATAGTTTGGGGTATCTTTTGTATGAGACTATACCCCCATAATCAATTTTTTACAAAAAATATTACGATTATATCAACCATATAAATCCCACCAGGCCAATCTGGTATTAGATAAATAAAAACAAAATATATATGATTAATTTTTATTAATATATTCTTGTTTGAGAGTGGTTTAGTTTATTTAAAAACAAATTTGATCCTTTTTCTCAACTTTATTCTTTTTAAACCTTCCAACGTTTCGGCCACTTAAGTCATTTTCAACCATACCTTTACTTTGTTGTCATTTTCTCTTTGAAAATTCTTAAAAAATGCCGGCTAATTGCCTTTGTCCCATCTATAATTTCTTCTATATAACTCTTTCCTAAATTTAAAACTTGTACTAACCACTTTTCTTTCTATCATATACATTTTTTTTAGTTAGTTAGGAAATGTAAATGATAGAAAGAAAATTGGTTAGTACAAGTTTTAAATTTAGGAAAGAATTATATAGAAGAAATTATAGATGGGACAAAGGCAATTAGCCGGCATTTTTAAGAATTTTAAAAGAGAAAATGACAACAAAGTAAATGTATCCTTGAAAATGACCTAAGCGGTCGAAGCGTTGGAAGGTTTGAAAAGAATAAAGTTGAGAAATAGGATCAAATTGGTTTTTAAATAAAAATATATATGTTTAAAAATATAGACGATAGACATAGTCACTAAGGAATAGGCAAATTGCTATTTGTGTGGGGATGGTGAAATTACCGTTGAGAACTGCTCCTTGGAAAGAGACCCATTAGAGATTAGCATCGGAGTCTCCTAGCATCACCATTACTCAGCCTCATCCTTTGTTTGTAAATAATTTAAGGGCGGGCAGGGCCGGTGCCCCACACGCAATGTGCTAGCCTCACTTCCTGATTCAGGATTCAGCTTGCCTCCTCTGTCTCTTCAATGATTAATCATGAGGACATCCTACGAGCCACGGTCCTTCGGCTGTTAAACTTTAAGTATTGTTCAAGTTTAAAATTCGACTAACCACATGTTTTTCTCTCGCGATTAATTTACAATTGTCATTACAGTAGTATTCCAAAATAATGAGATAAAAACAAAGACTTCTATCCCCCGATAGGAATTCTTATCTTATTATCGTTAAATTTTTACTAATAAAACCATCCATAAAGACCTAAATGTTCCTTATGTAACCGATCTAGCCCGAACCCGATATTATTCCTTCCATAATAAACTCCCTAACCAC
>NW_027114559.1:0-1113 GCF_000696795.3 Halyomorpha halys
TAAACTTCCCATTCACTACAAAAAATTAGTATACACTACGATAATCAGACCAATTTGGACATATGGAATTGAGCTCTGGGACTCTACCTACGTAAAATCCTTAATTCTCCGAGGCGTCTGAAAAGAAGATGGCCACGGGACCTTCTAATTTAAATTAATGCTTGAAGTGCCACCAATGGGTAGCTTCTTCCAAAGATTTTCAAGTGTAAATGAAACATACAACACATTTACTTAATGTATTTATTATTTGTATAGTTGTAAATCACATTAAATAAATAAATAAAAAAAAATTACGTTATTCCTTGTATAAAATTTATAACAAAAGTACATTTATGACCAAATATATAACAAAAGTACATTTATGACGAAATATATAAATAACAAAAGTATATTTATAACAAAATATATAAAAAAAAGTATATTTATGACAATATATATAACAATTGTATATTTATAACAAAATATATAAAAAAAGTATATTTATGAAAAAATATATAACAAAAGTATATTTATGTCAAAATATATAAATAGGAATAAAAACCACTTACAATTTTATTTATTTTGTTTCCTCACTAAGGAAGCTTTTCAGGCAGAATACGAAAACAATTAGGTCCTCAGAATCCAAAATGTACACTCCCATTTTAGGTTTATATATCAATGAACTAAGTTGGTTTCGTAATAAAATTGCTGTTAGAGTATAATTGATTAAACTGTTAACACGATTTAACATCATTATATTTTCTGTGCACCATGGTGTCTTCTTATTGTGTTACGGTGTTATAAGAGCCCGGGTTTCCTCCAGCACAACCAACTAATCTCAACAATCTCTTCTTATGGGAGAAGATAGTTGGGGAGAGGATGTGGAATATTTATTTGATTAATTTTATATCATTCTCACATTTTTCTACTTATATATACTTCTATAGCTCTAATTTTAATTGAATCTTGTATATATATATATATATATATCCATCTTGACAAGAGATTTACTTGGAATCCACATACAAGACTGAAACGGCAAGAAACTAGTGTTAGTTGTAGCTATCGGAATCTACGAGCCGATTGCTACAACACTAGACAAACGCTCTAAACTTCCCATTCACTACAAAAAAT
>NW_027114560.1:0-1255 GCF_000696795.3 Halyomorpha halys
CTAATAAGAGTTCATTCTGTTCTTTGATTTGATTTAGGTGGAGTTCTCTCTCTTTTGTCTGTTTGCTCTTCATTATAAATTATTAATAACTGAATAATAACTCATTTTTTTACTTTTCGAACTCATCAACCACCTATAAAATATCTTGTAGAATATAGAATATAGGATTGTTGACACATGGGTGACTAAAATAAATTCTTATAATTAAATTACGTCTACCCTTTATTAGATTTGTATGTATATATTTGAAATTTTAAGACTTTGTCGTTATCTATTGTCTGCAAATTTCTGTTGAGTACATTGTTAACTATGTTTGAAAATTAATTGTTATTGATGAATGCTTGAAATACTGAGGTATTTATATTCTTGGTTAACGCATGGTTACTCTATCACTTCTATCAAAGTCAATGTTGAATAGTTACCGACAAGGAAATTACGGAGGGTAAAAGCATAGATGTAATCTAGGAGCGGGAAAAAAATCATTTCTCCATTCACACATCCAATTCATCTGACGAATGATTTTATTATAAGTGGGCTTTTGTTTTAATTTTTTCTTATAATTAAAATTGTTTTAGAAAAATTTCCTATGAAAACAAGAACACATTTTGGATAATTTATAACCTGTAAAAGAAGATGAATCCACATTTGATTTTTTTTTTCCTAGAAAACTCAAAAGTATGCACCGTTCAGACGATGTTTTGCAACTGTTCAATTATTGTGCTATTCGTTGTATAAATGTATTCAGTAGTTATTTTCTTTTTTTAATCAAATTTAAGCAAGAAAAATAAATAAACTTCAAGTCTTTAGTCCAATATGTTTCTTACTCGACCTTATGTGTCAAATAAACCTCGTTATATGCCTCAAAACATCAACCACCAAATTTATGTTTTAAAATGATCCCAGTTTCAGAGAAAAACAAAAAAAGCACACGTTAACTTGGTAGTTAACTAACTATAATTTCTATAATAACTATAATAACTAACTATAGGGGCTTTGAAAAAAAAAAAATTAAAACAGAATTTTACACAGTGATCACTAAAATCGTTTTTATATAATTGAGAGAATATTGTTGGATCAGCAGTTATAAACTTCAGAACTAGATTTGTAAAATATTATTAAGCTTTTCCAAATATTTAATTTAAAACAATTAAATAAATTTGATTAAAGGGGGAATAAAAAACTAAACAAAAACAGGATATGACTAAGCTATTTAAAACAAAATTAGAATTTTGATTATTAAACATTAATGTCAAAC
>NW_027114561.1:0-513 GCF_000696795.3 Halyomorpha halys
GTGAACAGCGAGCTTTTGTTTGATTAGAAAAAAGTGAGTCATATTATTCTTTCATAAGCTTTCCTGGCTCAAGAAGAACAAAACACGAAAGTGAAATATCGAAATCAAATTATCAGCCTTACTGTGTATTTTCATAAAAAAATCATATTTAAAAATAAATAGTACAATATCTTATACATTGAAGTTGATAAAAGAAAGTTTTTACTTACTTAAATCTATGTTGAACAAGTGTCGGAAAGTGTTTTAGGTACCGCATATCCGGAATAATGTTATCAAAATTTGGGTCTGGTAAATTAATTTTTTATGAGCCTATATCCCGAGAACTTAATAAGGGATTTACAAAATTAAAAAATAATTTGAACATTATATTTCTTATTTACCTGTAACTCACTGGAATGTAAATTATACTGCACAGTGTATAAACATAGTTTGCACTTCACACCCCTTCTCATCCCTTCTATGACAAGATGATCGCAACACACTTTTAAGATAAAAAGTAGATTTTAAATACTG
>NW_027114561.1:829-1961 GCF_000696795.3 Halyomorpha halys
GGCTCATTATTTGGTAAAATAATTATTAATTGTTTATCTTTTTCGTTTACTTTTCAAAATATAATTTATCCCTATTTATCACTTGATCCCATCTCTAACTCGTTCACACCCTTAAATTAACAAATATACTTTCATTAACATTGAAAATTTACGCTTTTTATTTATTTTTATAATTTTTGTAAGAATGTTTAAAATAAATACGTGCCAATAGGTAGAACAATTCTATTATTCTGGTTAGTTAATTGTTTGCTTTAGCATACAAATCTTTTTTTTTTTTTTAAATCAAACACCAATATTAGCACAAAAATAAAAAGAAGTTATGAATCAAACCTACAATTATTAATTTTTTGTTTTTATTTTACACATTATTTATGAAACGTCGGGAAAAATTGAAGTTTGGAAGAGGCCCAAATGGCCCTAACAGGTTTCTCCACTCATGTATGTGTAAGCCCTCATCTCTGTGCCAATAGTACTGACTCGAAAAGGATAAATTAAATCAGTTTTTAGTGGAATTGGTGAGTTAAAAAAAAATAAATAAAAAATATTATTCAGTACTTTTATCATATTAAGGCCATTTAGAAAAGATTTATAATGAGATTTTTGTAGATCAGTGAGTAAGAACTAAGAACTACCCGATCTGGAAAACTGAATATAATATTATAAAAATCATCCGATTGCTAATCGCTTTATGTAACAACAATCATTGTGACAATAGGTCTTAATCAACTATTTTAATATTTAATAGCATAACACGCATATATATATATATATATTGAAATTTAAAACTGTATCTACTAAAAAATACTTCTAGTAATTGTAATGCGAATTATAGTAAAATGGGATGGTTCTAACTCATGGTAGAACGGTAATATCATTTCTAGATTAGAAGGTCTCGAAGCCACATTCTTTTTAGGCGCATAGAAAGATTGACAGGAATTGATTAAGTTTGGGTGATTAAGGAGATTTTCATGGAATGACTAATACCTATCTTAGCTTTTTTGATTCTGAGAAATCAACAACATAAGGAACATTAAAGTCATCATAGGTGATTTTAAAATATATATTGAAGAATGGTAGTGGAAAACGTATGTTTAAAAAATGTTTATTAGAGTGCTACCAATGGATAGTTTCT
>NW_027114561.1:7119-8389 GCF_000696795.3 Halyomorpha halys
TGTACCAATATCATTATTTTTTGTTATTAATTTTACTTTCCTCTTTCACTAAGAAGCATTATTCTCATCTATTTATTTTATTATTATTTTTTTTCTTTTAATAAGAACATTGTATATAGTTAGGGGTGTCATTTGTATGACTATACCCCCTCATAATCAACTGTAAAAAAATATATATATAATATAAGTTATATCAACCATGTAAGGCCCACCGGGGCGATCTGGTATAAAAATAAAAAAAAAGCGAATGTTAGTTGTTACAAATTGTTCATCACATTAGAGTCTAACATTATTTGTATCCACATGTTCTTTATTACTCCCCCTAACTCTTGTCTTTCCCTTCCTTTCCTACACCCTCCTCTCCGTCACTCCCTTCATCGTTACTGTCCGAAATTTATAGTCCAGCACAATTATTAGTAACTCTAGATATTTTGAATAAATTAGAAGCTTCATCTATTAGTACTGTCGTCAATTAACGCTACTTGTCAATATTTACAACCGGCTCACAGCCTCTCCGACAGTCCGTCAGGAAGGTACAAGAACGTAACCGGAAAACCGGACCGCAAACGGATTAATGTTTACAGGGTACAATTGGGACTGGAAAGGGGACCGTGAGGGTGGCCATGCCGCAACCAGCCGTGAATAATGAGAGGTTGGAAAATGGGTACCGAACCATTAAATATCCCTTACCTGGTTCAACAGACCTGAGGATGATACCTCCCTTGAGGTTTCGAACAGGGACAATGGAAACTTCAACACCTTTCTTTTAGCATTTAATAAATCTATGTTGGTTTCATAAAGATTTAAATATTCAATTACCGATATCATCCCTAATTTGTTTATAATCAATCTTGTTCTTGATATTGCATTGACAGACGGACGTTTTGTTAAGATGCAATTTAAATATTCCAAAAACCAAGCATTGAATCTCTAAAATATGGGTAAGCAGCTTACAAGTTAACGTTTCGCCAATTCACGCACTATCGTGACAGAAAAAAACAAGATCACATTTGTACATGAGCACATCAACACTCTAAAAAAGACTCTTGATCGAGAGACAGTACATTTCAAGATTTCTCAACACAGATTCCATATACCTACTAGAATATCGTATTGTTATTAATATTTAAAAAAAAAATAATTTTATAGTCTTGCAAGTCTAATTCCGGTAATAGAAACTAATAATTTCATTATATTTATAAAAATAGAATTAGATTCCTTGCCAAGCAATTTCGAGACACATTAGTTCAAAAGATAAAATTAGGTAAAA
>NW_027114561.1:13509-15286 GCF_000696795.3 Halyomorpha halys
TTCCAACACATTACAAAAGACTGATCTACATGACTGTAATAAGGCCAATCTGGACATACGGCGTTGAGCTTTGGGGCTCCACTAAACCTTCGAATTCCTTTCGTATCCAATCCTTACAATCTAAAATCCTTCGTAAAATCCTAAATACTCCCTACTTTGTCACAAATAAAATCATCCACAAAGACCTTAATGTTCCATTGGTAACCGATCTAGCCTGAACCAGATATCAATCCTTCCATTACAAACTCCCTAACCACTCAAACCTTTTAGTTTCTAATCTTGCTTCCACTTTTATTCCGGACAATCCTCCGAGGCGTCTGAAAAGAAGATGGCCTCGAGACCTTATATTGTAAAAATGTTTTTAGAGTGCTACCAATGGGTAGTTTCTCTACATATTATGTACAGTTGTAAATATCCATAAATAAATATTAAAAAAAAAATTAAAGATTCAACTGTCCACTGGATTCGTTAATTCTTGAATATTAATTTTCGAAAGCTCAAGGGTTTCATACTGCTTGTTTTTTTTTTTTTCTCTTTTGGCTAAGCAAACATTAATAAGAAAAAAAAATGTACAATTGTTAAAAGTTTCCTAACAAAGAAAACAAATAGACGAAGTCACTAAAGTTGGTAATAAAATCAAAGAAAAAAAAAATGCCTACAAGTTTGTTAAGATTCCTCGGAGTTGTTCTTGAGATAATTGACAAACGCTCCAATGCTCTAACAAGGGCAAGGAGAAATTCAATCTCTTATCTGCCTAATCTGGTATAAAATTAACCCAACACAAGACTCCCCTTTACCCCTCCCGAGGTTAAAACTTTTCTCTAGTTAAAGGAAAAAGTGAAAACTTTATCACAGGAGATGTTTTATTCATGCTAATGACAAACCGGATCGCTATTTGTAAGTGATCTTCACTCGCAGCCCCCTAACGCCCCCTTATAGCCTGGGGGATGAGTTAAGAGATTATCCCACCCTTTCCTTTTTCCTCCATAAACATTTTTTTTTAATAATCATTTCTGTAAACTCTTATATTTTATCTACTAAAATATTTTTTTTGTTATAAACATAATAAGCACTTATCCGTTAGTTAACAAATAGAGAAAAGTTATTTTTAAATAACCTGTTACAATGAAATCATTTTGGATATAATCTGTATTTAAGTCATGATATTAGACATTTTGTGATTAGTATTTTTTCTATTATTTATACAGTTTATTTATGTTCACAACATACAGAAAAATGACGAATAATTATCATGGACAACATTATTTTGGTTGTTCCTGATAATTTTTGATTATTGAATATAAAAAAAAAAAAAGATTAAGGAAAAAACCTTTTGGACATCACTACACCCACGTCTTTTTATTATACAACTATGTAACAATAAACATTTTTATAACAGTTTATATATATAGTGTAGAAAATTATCTATTTTCATAAATATAACTCTCAGTTTTTTTTTTCTATGAATTATTTTATTGGAGGTTTTACATTTACAATGTATTTATGTTAGAATAAATATTAAATTAAATTAAATTAAAACTATACTGCTACAACACATGGAGAGTCAAGGGTGCAGTACTTTATAATGAAGTACTGTTACTGTAACAACGGTTGTGCAAGGAGGTGATTTGGTCAGAATCACACTTGACCGTCAGATTTTTACCCACTTTATGAGGCTGAGTTGACCTTAGGAGGACTCCATAACCCACAGAGTTGACTACAGAGTAACATAAATTAATTATCAATAAATATTTCAATATAAATATAACAATAATAT
>NW_027114562.1:0-801 GCF_000696795.3 Halyomorpha halys
CTGAAATAAAGTTTTTCAAAAATCAAACTTATTGTCCGAACAACTATAAATCAATTTATTTTAGCAAATATCATGAAAACTACTATTCCTACGAATGTAAAGGTCATAAACTTCTTTATAGTCTATTAAACTAGCTTTAATTTGAGTGCTAATAGACATATGTACATCTCATAGTTCCTGAGATATAGATTTCTCAAAATAAATTAGCCAACTACTAATCTTTCAGAAGATTTTTAAGAAATTTTACTTTTTAAAAAGCTATATCTCGAGAACTATTGGACGTAAATAGCTCTTTTAGGGCTAATATTTCAGCAAATTTACTCTTCTTCAAAAAATGTTTTCTTAGATTTTCTACTGTTGTTCGTAGTTATTAAGATATAGAGCTCCGAATGGAAAATTAATGTTTTTTTAAGGTTTCAAAACAGCCGCCATTTTTTATACCACCTACCTACCTATACTTGGCAGACTCATCAATTTTGACTAGTAATTATACATAGTTTTCATTAAAGTAATCATAAATTGTGGTGAGATAACTGCATTTTTTTCTTCCCAACTCTTGTACTATATGGTCCGGCATGACGCAACCTACCAACTAACAAGAGAACTACTACTGTTGTATGTTGGGAACACTTGTAACAACTATATAAGATATTGTAATATTCATAAATGGATCATTTAAATTAATAAAGACTACACTAGAATCTACTGATCCAATGAAAGCTAACGTCTTACACTTAGTATCCCTCGAAGGCGTTTAATAGCCCAGAGACTTGACAAGCCAAGAATTGGAAGGCCTGATTG
>NW_027114562.1:4401-4872 GCF_000696795.3 Halyomorpha halys
CTCCATTTTAAACCATTTATCACAAGGAATTGATATGATGTGTTAAATGTAAAATGTTTTACCATGTTAAATGTTATAAGTATAGGAATGTGAACAGCCCTATTTAAAGTCACAAAAAGGTGACGAGCTCACCTGGTCTGTTGTGTGGCGTCATTCTCCATTTAACAGACCTAGTAACTGACTTTCAACCATGTTATATGTTATGTCGTTTGAACATGGCAAAAGAAGGGAATATTTTCCTTCATTTAACATACGTTTTTTCATTTAACACGCTTTAACATGATAAACAAAAAAGAATACCCCTAATGAAGAACTCGCGCCACTAAAGCAGAGCATATAAAACAGGGACATCCGATTCGAACAGAAAAAGCTGAAACATTCCGATCTTTCCCTATTGCATTAGGGCTTCGTTAACTTTTCTTAAACTGTTGTATTTTTGGCCAAAATAAAATTTATATTCGTTACTTCCAC
>NW_027114563.1:0-326 GCF_000696795.3 Halyomorpha halys
AAGCGCGTTTTCGATAGAATACGTGAGTTCGGACTGAAATTATCACGAGAAAAGTCCCATTTTGGATTACGGGAAATTAGGTTCTTAGGGTATGTGATTTCACGAAACGGAGTACAGCCAGACGCGGAACGAGTAAAAGCCATCCAGGAAGCTCCATTACCAAAGAACGCTCGTGGGATCAGACGGTTTTTGGGGATGATGAACTATTTATAAACAGGAAGTTTATAAAAACGGGAATAGCAGAGCTTACGCACCCACTGACCGACATGTTGAAAAAAGGGAGACGGTTTCAACTAGGACCAGACCAATTAGCTTGCATTAGGAGG
>NW_027114563.1:2879-3801 GCF_000696795.3 Halyomorpha halys
GCTTCCGAAGACCTATCTTGCACCTGGTACGCCATTGCAGCCTTACTAAAGAGGTCGATCATGGTCACCCATTTGTACCCCTTCCATGTGAATATTTCGATTTGTAAATCTTTAAGTGGTACATCTGTGGTAGGTGTCTTCTCCTGTCTTCCTTTATGCGGATGTGTGTCGCAACACACATGACAAACCTCGCAGCTTCCTACAACCTCTGATATAGTCTTCCTCATTCCTCACCAAAAGTATCTTCTCTTTAGCGCTTTGCATAGTCTCATGGATTCCTCGATGATTTGTCTTTCTCTGATGATACGCTAAGGTGACTTCTCTTTGTTGTTCTTCTTCCAGAAGGGTTCCCTATACTTTCCGCCTCCGTAAGGCGCCTGCTGGCATACGCCACTGGGCGCTATCCCCCATCACCCTCCTGAGACAGCACCGCTCCTAGCGCATACTCATTCGCATCTGTGGTAATCGTGAATTGCCGATTAAAATCGGGAAAAGCTAGTACCGGCTCTTGCTGCAACCTCTCCATGCACCGTCTGATATTGTCCTCCATCATCGGGGTGACGATCATCTTCCTGCCTTTCTTGAGTAGATTGTTGAGTGGAACGAGATACTCTGCCATTTCTGGAACAAACCTCCTGTAATAATTTGGAGTCCCCAAAAATCTACGAATTCCTTTTATGTCACTAAGTACTGCCATTTTCTGGATTGCTGAAACTTTATACGGCTCTGGTTTAACTCCCTCCTTAGAAATTGTGTGATCCAGAAATCTTGAATTATGTTAAAGCGTGCCAGGAGTTCTGCGGAATATTGTCTATTAGACTGTTTCGGTTTCATTGTCTCTCGGATCATCATAAATATGTCTTCCTCTGGGGCCCAACATCCTCCTCCAAACGCCTTCTTTTATCTTTCCTTGATAACTCTC
>NW_027114564.1:0-1679 GCF_000696795.3 Halyomorpha halys
AGTCCCTCTAGGTGCATATGTGGGGAACTGTACCTCTTTGTCAGTGAGGAACAAGCCCTTCGCATTCTCGTTATCGTTATCGGTGTTTAATTACAAGCTCGTCTACCTTGACAAGTGTTTTGTGGAGAAAATGTGTAGTAACACTGAGTACCTGATAACCTCCCTAATCCGGTTAGTGTAAATATTGTAATAAAACAAGTGATGTATTTATTCTAATGGTTATCATTAATTTTCCAGTTATTAACATGATCATTTTAGTTGGCGACGAGGTGAACAGAAAGTGTTTTTTAAAAATTAATTTTCAATTCTCAGTTTCCAGTGACTGTTTTTATTTTCAAATTTAAGTTTCCAGTGTTTTTTTTTTTTTATAATTTTCAAATCTCAGTTTCCAGTGACTTTCTTTAAGTTTATTTTTTTAGAATTACAATTTTTGTTTACAATGAATACTGAGCAATTTAAATTACTTCTTGTTGCAATTCAAGAATCACAAAAAGCAATGATTGATGAAATAGCTTCAAAACTTCAGCCTCCCATAGCAACAGGTACGGGTTCAGTAATTTTTTCGAGCATTCCACCATTTGAAATTTTTTTTCCTAATAAAGAAAAATTTTCCTGTTATCTTGAACGATTTGAGAATTATTATACAATGAAAGGTGTTAAAGATAAAACCCAGATTGCACATACAATAATAGGATCTGTGCATTACAATAAATTGGCAGCGTTTTTGGGTCCAGAAAAACCAGTAAAGAGTCTATCACACGATGAACTCATTACTCCATTTTAAAAATGCTATTTCCAAAAAAAAGGTGTGGTAGTAGCCCAGCACTATTTTCTAAATATTTTTCAAAGAGATAGTGAAACAATTTAAAATTTTTTCAAAACTACAAGACTTAGTGGAGTGCGAACTGTCCGTAAAATGTACAGCTGATAACTGCAAACAGGTTATATCTGTTTCTGAAATTTTTCTGAGAGCTCAGTTCATTCGTGGTTTACGCGATAATTCGCTACGTTAGCAAATTTTGCAGTCTAATGCTGCAACATTCGATACCATTTTAGAAAAAGCAGTTGCTCTTGAAGCTGCTAACATTGAAAGCAGAGAACTTAACCAGCGCCCAAATACCAGTCATCATAACTTTAATGAACAAGTGAGGGACACAAATAAAAGTCGAAAAACAGTTTTTCAAAAATTCGTACTAGAAATAGTTCGGGGAATCGTACAAATTTAAGATTACCATAAAACAGTAATTATCGTACCGACTATCGAGCTATAGGCATAGACAACCTCTGCATTAGATGTGGGCGAAGCAATCACAGAATACAAGACTGCTGAGTGGATAAAGAAAAATTGAAATGTAAGTCTTGTTCAAAAGTATACATCACAACTCTTATTCGTGAATCAAGAAAGAAAACTGATTCGAGCACTACCAACACTCTTGATGCAATGACTGTATCTCAAGAGCCGTATAGCTCCACTTATGGTCTTAACGAGATCATTCCCATCGTCGACTTGTTTGAAATGGCCGAAAGAGACAAATACATAATTGAAGTCCAACTCAATGGCAAGCCTCAAAAATTTGAACTCGATTCTGGGGCTAAATATTCGCTTATGTCCGAACCTGAGTTCCAACAGCTGAATTTGAATATTCCATTGCAAGCATCAAATATTGCTTTCCGATCAT
>NW_027114565.1:0-1111 GCF_000696795.3 Halyomorpha halys
ACAGGTCGATTTTTGTTATAAATTTAAAAAGCCGAAATCATTCGCAGTGAGAATTTATTTTATTATTTTAAGTGATATTTTGTATTTAGTTAATTCTTAATATTTGTTTTTCTTTTCTTCTCTTCTGCAGCAACTCCTCAACTGTTTGTTCGGTTGACACAGGAACATACCCAGTTCTCTGAGAGGATATGGTGTAAGAATATATTTATATTAATAAATTCTTAATAACTTAAATTCAGGGTAACATTATGCATTAGAGGCTATGCCTCACACACTTGTCACTTAAGCTCAATGTGGACATGGCTTAATTGATATATTTTTACTAAGATTTTTATTTTATTTTAAGGGTATTTTCCACCAAAATGGTAATATAAATTTCTTTTATTTTTTTTTTTAAAACTTACTCTTCCATAATGCCTTGGCCTTTCAAACTTTCTTTCGCCCCATCATTCCATTTTACTTTAGGTCTTCATTGTTTACTTCTTCCTTCCACTTTCACAGTCATTTTTGGCAGTCTTTCCGTAGACATTCTTTTGACATATCCAAACTAACATAATCTTTTCTCCTCTATGTTTGAAAATATGTTCTTTTCCATTAGTTAGATTTTGATATTATAAATAAATATTTATGATACATTATTATTCATATTTAATATAAATATACGTCGTACATAAGATAAAAATAAAGTGCCCGATATGAATTTAAATATGTGATATGGTTCATTACCAGTGACGTGGTGAGAGGGATGCGCTGGGATCTCAAAGAGCTCTGCTCTACCCCTCACACGTTGGGTATAGAGAGGGCTCAGGGATCCTCAGGTCGATTGTGTAAATATTGTATATAAGAGTGTAAATGTGACTGGAGATTATTTTATTTATTTATTTTTATTATTATTATTTTTTCATAATTTGATTATGTTTATTTTCTTTTTCATTCTGTTTATATATGTAGAGAGATATTTTATTTATTTTTATGTACTGTTTTTTATTTACGATTTATTGTGATCAGTCATCGCTATGACCTATTAACCAACAGCGTTGCGGAAAATTGTAATATCTATCAATAAATAAAGTTTTGAATTAAAAAAATATAGGTATCTGATTTACTATCA
>NW_027114565.1:1161-2692 GCF_000696795.3 Halyomorpha halys
AGCCGAAATCATTCGCAGTGAGAATTTATTTTATTATTTTAAGTGATATTTTGTATTTAGTTAATTGTTAATATTTTTTTTCTTTTCTTCTCTTCTGCAGCAACCCCTCAACTGTTTGTTCGGTTGACAATGTTCTCTGAGAGCATATGGTGTAAGAATATATTTATATTAATAAATTCATAACTACTTAAATTCAGGGTAACATTATGCATTAGAGGGATGCCTCAAATACGTGTCACTTAATCTCAATGTGAACATGGCTTAATTGATATATTTTTATTTTATTTTAAGGGTACTTTTCACTAAAATGGTAATATAAATTTCTTTTATTTTTTTTTTTTTTGAAAACTTACTCTTCCCAGGTCAAGGAATTAGCCTTTCAAACTTTCTTTCGCCGCATCTTTCCATTTTACTTTAGGTCTTCATTGTTTACTTCTTCCTTCCACTTTCTGTAGACATTCTTTTGACATGTCCAAACTAACATAATCTTTTCTCATCTATGGTTGAAAATATGTTCTTTTCGTTAGATTTTGATATTATAAATAAATATTTATGATACATTATTATTCACCTCTGTGAAGTTGGCCCCCCATCCTTGAAAAATGTCAATTTTTTTTTGAGTTCTAGTAGTATCCATAAGAGTTCTAGAGTTCTCGATTATTTATAGGAATAGTTCTGATGCTTAAAACACCAATAATACCGGTCAAATGCCCGCGCGTAAAATACGTATTTTGTGAAACTTTAACACCGTATATCTATTTTGCTGGCAACATTAGGGATTTATTCAATAATGATAATTTTTAGAACTCTTGGGGGGCCAACAGTACTCTCAACAGAACTCCCAAAAAACGAAAAAAAAAATTTCACGAATTTTTCACCTGAACATTCGTAAAAATTAAAAATTCTTAGAGTTCTAGTAGTTTCTACATACAATTCAAAGTTCCCAATAAAAAAAAAAGAATTATTTATTTTCAAGGATGGGGGGCCAACTTCACAGAGGTTTATTATTCATATCATATATTATCAGATAAAAAAAAAGTACCCGATATATATTTAAATATCTGATATGGCTCATTACCATTGACGCGGATAAAGGGAAGCGTTGGGATCTCAAAGAGCTCTCACACGTGGGGTATAGAGTGGGCTCAGGGATCCTCAGGTCGATAGTGTAAATATTGTATATAAGAGTGTAAATGTGGCTGGAGATTATTTTATTTATTTATTTTTATTATTATTATTTTTTCATAATTTGATTATGTTCATTTTCTTTATCATTCTGTTTGTATATATTTAGAGAGATATTTTATTTATTTTTATGTACTGTTTTTTATTTATGATTTATTGTGATCAGTCATCACTATGACCTATTGGCCAACAGCGTTGTGGAAAATTGTAATATCTATCAATAAATAAAGTTTTGAATTAAAAAAATATATGTATCTGATTTACTATCACAATCTGTTATACATATATATATATATAGAGAGAGAGAGAAAGAGAGAGATAATAATAACTGAAGAAGGTTAGAACT
>NW_027114565.1:3989-4625 GCF_000696795.3 Halyomorpha halys
TAGAAGCAACCATCCAATACGACGAAGAAATACTGTAACATAGTTAGGGGCTTATTTATGACCTATGGTTCACAATCAAGACGAAACGTATAAAGATAAATTTCCAACCGAGGCTATTATATTCCTTACTATACAGTTGTTCTAAATTATCCCTCAGACAGAAACTTTACGTATACGATTATTTACTAAACGCATTATTTACTCACGCCTACCAAATTTGTAGACCGGCTAGAAAGAAACAGATTCAAAAAATGCAAACCTTTCAATCACAATTTTTAAGACTGGCAACGAACTCACTACTATACGTTTCAAACGAAACGATTCACACCGATTCCGAGTGTAACGAACCACATTCATACGAATTACAAACGGTTTCACGATAAATTACATGGAAATTTCAATAAATTCGTACGACAGATGGCGACAAATGACATCTCTTACGTAACTCTGTGTTGGCTGAAGAGGAATTGGATGGGAGATCTCCTAGTTTGATAAAAAAAACAATTATATAATAGATGAAACGTTCAGCGAATTTAGAAATATTGGATTCTTATAAATGCTAATTTAAACTAAGAATATTTATATTTCCGTTATGTTAAAGGTAGGGATTATTAGAATTAAACAGGTTCATTATTT
>NW_027114565.1:4675-5204 GCF_000696795.3 Halyomorpha halys
AAGCAACCATCCAATACGACGAAGAAATACTGTAACATAGTTAGGGGCTTATTTATGACCTATGGTTCACAATCAAGACGAAACGTATAAAGCTAAATTTCCGACTGAGGCATATTATATTCCTTACTATCGTTCTAAATTATCCCTCAGATAGAAACTTTACGTATACGATTATTTATTAAACGCATTATTTACTTACGCCTACCAAATTTGTAGACCGGCTAGAAAGAAACAGATTCAAAAAATGAAAACCTTTCAATCACAACTTTTAAGATTGGCAACGAACTCACTACTATACGTTTCAAACGAAACCATTCACAACGATCTACACATTCCAACAATTGCAAACGGTTTCACGATAAATTACATGGTCATTTCAATAAATTTGTACAAAAGATTGTGACAAATGACATCTCTCACGTAACTCGGTGTTGGCTGAAGAGGAATTGGATGGGAGATCTCCTAGTTTGATAAAAAAAAAAATTATATAATAGATGAAACGTTCAGCGAATTGAGATATATTGTGTTC
>NW_027114565.1:5349-6397 GCF_000696795.3 Halyomorpha halys
CAAGTTTCCCATCCCCAACAGTATAATATACAATATTATTCTGGTATAATTTTTTTCTAACCTTATTGTAGAGATCTTTTCATTTATTTACTTAAGTCGTAAAATTATAGTTAAGTATATGATTGTACAACATATAACTTTTTATTTGTTATCCACTATAATTAATTAAATAAAATAATTGAGGAAAAGGTGATAAACCTGTTTTTAATATGGAGCCCCTTATGTTTCGGTATGATTATTATTAATTTTAATTTATGCCCCTATAAAAAGAATATATTTTTTATTTTTCCAATAAGGGTTTCCAATGTAAATGATATTTTTAAATAATAATTTCGAAACTTTTATATGTAACTGGAATAGTTTTTTTTCATATATAATAGTAATTGGGGTATTCTCACAACTTCGTTAAATATGCCAAAAGTGGTAAGTATGTTATTTTTGAGAAACTTATTTGGTATTAGTGTGCTAAATATGGCCGATAGCGTTCATTGGACTTTAAACCGTCTGCGGTTTGCTAAAACTTTTGCTAATTTCTCAAGCAATGTAAAAATAGTGATAAAGGTAATTATGATGTTTTCATCTGAACTATTAATAATTTATCGTTTTGTAGCAGTGATAGCTTATTCGTTTATCGGTGAAATGGAGTCGACAATTGTTATTTAAAGAACATTGATAATCATTCAACAAATCACACTTTAGCAGAAAGGACAGGTTCACTTTAAATTCATACGAACTGTATAGCACATCTAGAATTTAACCGAAATTTCGCGAATGTAGTTTTTGAAATAAATGCTATATTAGTTTAGTTGGATGTAAGCCATAAGTATAGGTTATTACGGTTTTGAGTATATAAAGCCTATGAGCAACTGAAGAACAATCCTTGTAAATGAAAACTTTCTATCTCTATGCGAGTTAACCACTAACTTCATGCCTGTAAAGCTTTGGTCCAACTGGGGAATTAATATGTCAAACATTGGGTAAAAATAACATTATTCTAAATCAGTGGTTTCTAAACCCACCTGAAGATATGTCAGTAGTCTCTATCATT
>NW_027114565.1:7719-8018 GCF_000696795.3 Halyomorpha halys
AGTTCTTCACTCCTGACCATAATCCCGACCATCTTTTTTTTTATAGTAATCCACGACCGACGATGAACACATAATAAAAAAGTTATATAAAAGCAGCTGGATTACAAAAAAATAATACGAGATTTTTTTCACTAAGGAGTTTTTATTTGGCGATGGTTCATATTAACATCACCAAGAGTCTACATTCCTACTTTGATATTTTTTTTTGTAATAAAAAATTATGATACTTGATTCCTAAGAACTAAAAAATAACATACAATGTAGTTGCAGAGATAGTTTGGGAATCCATTCAAACAATA
>NW_027114566.1:0-791 GCF_000696795.3 Halyomorpha halys
TATATAAAAAGATGTAGCTACTGAATAAATCTAATTTAAACAAGACCATGGTACATCTGCTATGTCGAAAATTTATGGTTATCCTCTCAAAAATTCAGACCGGGCCAGTTTGCGACTGGTTTATAATGCGTGCACAATCCCCAAGGATATCAAGTTTTATATATACGTGCATTTATGAGAAAGTCGAATCTCAAATTGGTCTAAGCCAAATACCTAACGGTATGGGTGAAGATATATTTTCGAAATTTGCAATTAATTAACTAATTGGCGTACATTAAAAAGATTAATAGCCTACGAAAAGAATATTTTTATTTTTAAAAAATATTTAAAAAACAGAGAAAATTGATTATTGATTTTTTTTTTAAAGAAAAATAGAGAGTTAGTAACTTTTTACTTAATATTTGGGTTATTATTAGTTGATATGAGATTTTTATAATTTATTGATTTGAGAATTGCTATCGCTTCATTTTTTTTTTTTTTATAAAACATTGACGGGTTATTTCTCAATAACTGAGTGTAGCTTGTGGCATTGTTTTGGGATCATTCACAAATATCCTACAGCCCATTATGGTTTGATATAGTTTTCATGTTCTGTTTTTTTTTTTATTTATGTTTTATTATTTACTACGAAAATCTTAAAATTAGACAGTAATTATACTTTTAAGTAATTTTCTAAAGCTCATTTTACTCTTGTGGTATAGGGGTTTTTTTTAAGCCCGATAGAACTTGAAATTGTAAAAAATAACACAAAAAATTAAATTGTAATCAAAATTTTTTTTTTATTCGAAAGA
>NW_027114566.1:2053-2965 GCF_000696795.3 Halyomorpha halys
GTTATGTGTGCCTGTAGTGTTTGTGATGCATTAGTTGGGTCGTTGTTTACAGAAAGTATACATGTGTCATCAGCGTATGTTGTTAGGACTATGTTAAGGTGGGTTGGGATAACAGCTGTATAAACCGTATAAAGAATGGGACCTAAGATTCTATTATTATTATTACGGATATCGGATTTTTTAGTTAAATCTACAAGGTATGTTATAAACCCACGACATGTATCTAATTTGTCACTGCTGCCAGGAACATCTAAAGAAATGACCATCTTCACCTAAAAGGTCATTCCACCAAAAATGCTGTCACTTGTCTAACATTTTTTTCCATATTTAAATTTTATCATATTTTTGGCCAATTGCCATGGAGTCACAAACATTTCCTGCTCCTTTTAACAGCTACGTACCACAAGCCACCTCCCTTCTACTACCGTCGCTACCAATATATCTTTTTCTATATGGATATCCACAAATATTATTCCATCCCTAACAGGTACCATTATGGTTACCTCTTCCACACCATCTTCTTTAACATATCTTCCAGCTATAAACATGTTCATAATCATTAAGCTATGAGTAGTCTAAGCCATTGTTTCCTAATTTGCAATAAATATATTTCAATGTTGATGTTACATATTATTTTTTAATAAAAGTAAATCATAAAGGTTCCACTATTGTTACGTTTATTAAATTGCATCTCATTATTTTCATATACGATTTTTGTAGCCATGTCTTTTTCCACAAAAGGTTCTCTCAACTTGTAGTATCGGATTTACCAAATAGACTCTAGTTCCGGACCACTGGGAGCACACTAAAAAATGTTTATATAAAAAATATTAATAATGAACTAAGAATTAAGAAAAATATTCATTTATTTATTTTTTTTTTTTTGTATGAATTAGGAAAAGTCTTTATTTA
>NW_027114567.1:0-310 GCF_000696795.3 Halyomorpha halys
GAACGTGGAAATGGTTTTGGTTTTCTTAAAAAGGAATGGCCTTTTGAATTAGATTTAAACCAGAGAATCTGTTATACATACTAAAAATTCCAAAAGAAGTAATTATTTAAATATTTTCGTAATTATTTAAAGAGATAAATAAAATGAAATAGAATTATAAAGCGCGAAACATGGGCGTTGATGACCTGAGGATTTTACGCCCTAAAGCCCCAGACAACAACAACTAGGATTCTGCTTTTACTGTGTGTTCTATATGTAGCGGTACGAACCTAATGTAGAGATATTTTTAATTCAGATCATAAATCATCAT
>NW_027114567.1:3085-4110 GCF_000696795.3 Halyomorpha halys
GCGGTATAAGTCAAAGTTAACATCAGATGAGATGTTAAATACTAGAGCATGAGCAATGCTTATGATATTGCTTCAGATAAACTATCAAATACACGCTTAACCATGGTTTTGCTGAAAAAATTAAGTACGTAAGCTTTTAAAGTATACATGAGTGTGTGGAGCAATATTAACACACGGATTTATTATTCAAAATGATACATCTCTAAGATGTGTGGTGTGAAGTGTACAGCTAAACTTATGCCTTATTTCATTAGATTGCCTGCGATTGATTTGTTTTCTATAATATACGTATATTTAATATAATATTTGTATACTTACTGTAATATTCGTTTACTACAATATTGCAACTGATTTTTATTTACTAATTGTTCGTTCAGTCTCACAAGGATAAGCTGTTTGAATGGTTTATCCTTATAGAATAAAATAGAATCAGTAGGAACTCTGCAAGTGAAAATTTGGGGATTAATTTCTTCTCCAAAATACGAAAAGGTGGTTGAATACAAAATTATACTTTCATTAACTATTACATTGTAACTGAGTATTTAAGAAAAGTCTGACGCACGCATCATATATGTTTCAATCGATATTCTACTTTGTATTAATTTACTTTATGAAATTAATCCTTATATATTTCAAAGCAGCTATTACTTTACAATTTAGAATGCTCTTTCTCTCATCTTAAGGCCTATCTGATATTTAACACCATTTAATTGTACATTTAATACCTCACCAGGGCTGTCACTCAGACTCAAATTACTCATCAATAAAGTAATACTACGACCATCACTCCTACACAGCGCACCACTACTACACTATCTTTACCCAACAACGCTGAAATCACTATAACAATACCAAAACAGCACACTACAGAAGATATGTCGAGGGACATCTCTGGAAAGAGGTAACATGACACACATTCATTACAAACTACAGTTAGAAACTGTACAACAACACATCACACGGAGACACATTAAATTCTTCGACAGTCTCCCTGCTTCCTTCAATCCAGTATTCCAGTCTATCAC
>NW_027114567.1:7103-7931 GCF_000696795.3 Halyomorpha halys
GACACTAGTATGCCGATGACACATGTCTATTATTAGAGAATAATAACCCTTACATTGTATCCCAAATCCTCCAATCCCATCCTTAAAGAATGGTTTCAAAACTGGAAAATTGAAATAAATTTCAATAAATCCCACCAAATCACATTTACACTTCGTCCTTAACCCATGACTTCCTGTCCCACAGTATCCTTTAATAATACTCCACTTACCCCTGTCGAAAAGATCCGTTACTTAGGACTATGTCTAGACAAACTACTAACATATACCCCTCAAACAAGACTGAAAAAACAGGAAACTGCTCGTCAGTTCAATTTCAACACTTACTAGACAAACGGCTTAAACTTACAACTAATTATAAAACACTCGTTTATATAACTATAATGCCTATCTTGACTTACGTAGTTGAGCTTTGAGACTCAACTAAACCAACGAATTTCTCTCGTGTCGAATGCTTACAATCCATAATCCTTCCTTAATTTGTCACATATCAACTCTTCCATCAGGACATCAATGTTCCATATGTTGCCGAATTCGCCTGAACCACTTTTTTCTATCCTTGCTTCTCCTTCATTACCTGATAATCCTCCTAAGCGGGTGAAAAGAAGAGAAGAAACAAATATTATCCACATATCTGTCTCGTACTATTCTATAACTAAAGTTGTAAATGTCAATAAAAAATTTTTAAAGAAATTAAGAGCATCGTAACTCGTCAATATAAAATACTATTATTGTTACTTTCTTTGACATTTATACAAATAATCTTTTGATTTTTCTAACCTGGAATGTTATATTTAAATTCTCAATTATTATATTAATGTCACTAAACGA
>NW_027114567.1:10471-11505 GCF_000696795.3 Halyomorpha halys
CAGCCTCAAACCGGCCGTCGAATGAGGGTTATTCCTCTTAATATTTGTCACTTCTCTTTAGGCTAAATGAATTAATGGGGTGTGAAAAAAAAGAAGCCATTTTATCAAGATTTCAAAGAACTGTAAATATTTTAATCCTTTTTAATACTTAATAATACCTTTAGAGAATTTTCCAAGTCTTTTTAATCCTATTTGCCTCTTTAAAAAAGAGTCTCAGTTTAGTTATTTGTTTCAAAGAAGAAACATGACATTCGCGTAATTTTAAGGTATTACAGGGGGAAAAATCACAGCCGTTGAAGCAATTCGTGAAATTATTAAATATTAAGGAGAAGGTGTTTATGACCAGCGCACAGCTAGGCGTTGGTTTGAAAACTTTAGCAGTGGAGATACGTTGGAAAGTAAGAAGGGTTCCCGGCAACCATTAATGGATATTGATGTTTCTACGGTTCTACGGGACGCTGTTGAGTCAAATCCGTCCACAAGTACTCGCGAACTTCTTTCCCAGTTGGTGCAAGGGAGCAATTTGAAATTAAAAAATCCATGGTTTGCGTTTATGAGAATTTTGAAGGTGTTATTCATCATTATGGTGTGTTATTCATCACGAATTTGTTCCCGATGGATGCTGAACTCTACGGAAAAAACTGGAAAGATCAGAGCGTTATCCTACTTTGACCAACCGAAAAGAGGTTTTATTCTAACAAGATAATCGTCCTTTTGTCGAACCAAAGAAAAGTTTAAAGAACTTCGTGGGTTCAAACTCCTACCTCATCCAACATATAGTCCAGGCTTCGCACCATCGGATTACTACTTGTTTCGATCCATGGCCCATTTCCTTCAAGGAAAAAAAATTGATACATTTGCGTAAGTTGAAATTGCGGTCTAATAGTTATTTAACAGCCATCCCAAAGAATAGTATCAGCATGGGATCGAGCAATTGACTAGGAGATAGCTAACGGTGGTAGAGTAGTAACAATGCACTGTACTTTGCGTATTAATTGTATTTTATATAAAGAAATTTGGTTGAATAGGGTTAA
>NW_027114568.1:0-8453 GCF_000696795.3 Halyomorpha halys
AATAATAATAAAAATAAATTAAAATTTTATATATAAAGATGAATTTGTTTACAATATTTAATAAGTTACATTGTTTTTACATAGACCATATCATTATGCACATATAACGTCAAAAAATGCCGGTATTTTGTGAATCATGGTGCAAAAAACTAACAGACTAATGTGTTCAGATATTGGCCAATAAGGCATAAATTTAATGGAATCGAACCCTCCAATTACGGAACCCACTCCACTTCTTAACCGGACACCAATCCTTTTCCCTAGTAGCCCTTTTAATTCCTCTAGAACCGATCAAAGTGATAAAATATGTTTGAATGTGATTGAGGTAAGAAAGGACTATTTTCAGAAATTCAATAGTTAATTTTAGTTTAGTAAAATTCGTTGCTGACAAATTAATTGTCCATTAATTTTCATTCCTACAAGTATTGTTTTGAAGCAAAAAAATAATTCTTTTAAACTTAATACTCCATTCATTAGTATTTTTTTTTCAATGATATATTTTTTTTCAGTGGATAAAAGTCAGTTATTTCACCCCAATGTTTGATTAATTTAATGAGACCCATTTATGATAACTAAACTAACTAATGAGCTTGACAAGAATAGTGAGAGGGAATAAAAAATGGCACCTTTTTAGCTGTCTTTTAATGTCTTAAAAGTCTTAAAATATCTTTTATTTCAGAGCTCCATGTCTTTATAACTACAAAAGAGACGAGCAAACCTAATAGAGCATCATATAAAGAAATTATTAAATGTCATGAGAACTACTACTGCTAAGAAGATAACGTCATGAACTACTTTATGGGCCCTAATTTACGTTCAATAGTTCCCGATAAACTGTTTTTTAAAAAGGAACATTTTTTATTTTATTTTTTTATTTTATTTATTTATTGATATTTACAACTGTAGAAAAAAATACAACCAGTAAATTTGATCATAATGACATAATGATATGATACAGGATGTAGAGAAACTACCCAGTAGTAGAACACTAAAAACAGTTTACAATATAAGGTCACGAGGCCATCTTCTTTTCAGGCGCCTCGGAGGATTGCCAGGAATGGAAGAGGAAGCAAGGTTAGAAACGAGTGGGTTTGGGTGGTTGGGGAGTTTATTATGGAAGGAATAATATCGGGTCCGGGCTAGATCGGTTACATAAGGAACATTTAGGTCTTTATGGATGGTTTTATTAGTAACAAAATAAGGAGCATTGAGGATTTTACGAAGGATTTTGGATTGTAAAGATTGGATACGAGAGGAATTCGAAGGTTTAGTGGAGCCCCAAAGCTCAACTCCGTATGTCCAGATGGGCCTTATTGTTGTCATGTAGATCAGTCTTTTGTAATGAGTTGGAAGTTTAGACCGTTTGTCTAGTAAGTGCTGTAATAGTCGGAATCCGCGTGCAGTTTCCTGTCTTTTCAGTCTTGTGTGAGTATTCCAGGTTAGTCGTTTGTCAAGATGTAGTCCAAGATAACGAATCTGTTCTACAGGGGTAAGAGCCACATTATTAAAGTATACTGTAGGGCAGTCGGCAGGTTAAAAAAGCAACATTTCATAATAAAATAACAAAAAATTAGTAGTTTTCAATTAATTTTGGGAAAAACTGTAAACGAATAAATTTTTCACTTTTTTTTGGAAATGTTCAACTCAATTGCAAACTTTTTGAATTCTTCATTTAACTTTTTACAGTATTCTAAAAAAAAAAATGTATAATTTAATAGATTTATAATAAGGGTATTCATGATGTTTTGTTAAATGTTTTACCATATTAAATGTTATAAATATAGGATTCTGAGCATCCCTATTTAAAGTCATGTTAAATATTAAATGCATACTTTCTACTTGTTTTATTTATAACCTTTCCTTCCAAAACATATTGTTATTGTTTACTTCTAAATTTTGATTGAAGTAATTTATTACAACATGCCTAAATTAAGTGAAAAGTTGAAGTTTTGTGAAATGACCACTGAGTTCCTTGTTGATCTTCTAACTTGTGAGGAAGAGAATCAAGACGAGCTAATTGACGACTGTCATTACATTATTATTATTATCATTATTATTGTCATCCATTGCTTTATTAGTTACAAAAACATCAAAAACAATACAAAAAATGTAGAAACTCATTATTGATGAAATAATATATATTTTATTGAATATATACTCAAAACATTGTATTAGAATCAGTACTACTAATGAGCTCTAATACGTTCTTTCATTCTCTAATTCCAGTTCTTTCAGGAGTTCATAAAGATATTCATTGTAGTTTTCCATATAGGAGTAAAATAAATATAACTACTACAGTAACTAATTTAAAAAAAAAAAAAAAAAGGAACGAAGTTGATAGTAAAATAATAGCAAACTTTCTTATTCTTTTCTTATTTGCGTAAAATTAGGCAACTCAGTTTCCATTGCAACTGAAGCGTTATACTCTTCTGAGCAACTTATTGATCTAGGTTAAAAGGAAATATATAGGAATTAAAAACGAAACACAGCGAAACAGTTAAACTTGGAACCATAGAAACTATTAAGTAATGTCATAAGCACTTTAACAGATCGCATTATCTCTGCTTGCATAAACGAATTCCTGAGTTCTGATAACATTATAATCTACATTACATTGTATTGTGACCTGTCATTAAATTATTTAGATATATTTTTCATGATTACTTCTCTGGTTCAGTTTGCAAGAAAAAAAAAATTTAGATGCTGTATTGACGGTCAGGTTTCTCAACTCTTATTTTCTTATTTACATAACATTACAGCTCATTGAATTTCCAACGTAACTCACTTTAAACAAGTTATACTATAATGAGCAAATGATGTTATCAATATTAAAGAATAATAATAAAATATATGTGTTATAGAAATAAAAGAACAAAAATATAACTTTTTTTTTTAACTTATAAGTTTTTTTCTAAAGAAAATATTTAAAAACAGTGAAACTAGCATAAAATATGGCTATTTCTAGAAGCAAATATAAATGAATTTCTCTTTACCACTCCCTGCGTCCTCTGGCAAGGGAATGAAGTTCGCGCTATTTTCTATTAGGGGTATATACTATGAAAAATAAATTACGTGCCTGGGCACTTGTAGGAACTATCACACTTCTCCTGATTCCTAAAATTGAGATGCTCAATCTTTGAAAAATAATTTTAAAAAAAAACTCAATCTTTTAAAATATAACATTACGAGTTTAAAGACCTATAGAGTTCACCCAATCTCATAAAGCGGGTACCCTTAATTGGGGAAAAAGAAAGCGTATTTTGGACCAAACTACTTCCTTGCAAAACCGTTAGTCTAGTAATAGTACTTCCTCACAAAGTAGAACATCCTTATTCTTTAATCTCTACATCTTCCCACTGCCTACTCGTTGAAACTCCATCTTGAATGTAAAGGAAAATATAATATGATATATTATCCCTTTTTCAATCTTCTGCAAGGTTTTAGTGCCTTCAGAGATCAGGCGAGGAAAAGGCTGGAAAATTGGCTCCTAATCCTTAATTTTATCGGCTCATACAGCAATAATCGAAGAAATTCTGATTTCTCCGATTCACTTGTAAGTCTTCAGGATTTGATTTTCTAGCATCACCAGTCTTTTATCAAAAGTAATTATGTTTCTCATTCCGCTAATACGAAAGTCACACTTTTCACATCCTTATGGACATCATCATTATTATTTATTGCCCATCAATGCCATATTTAGTGGACCAATCAATCAACTCCATGTCCCTTTATAACCAATTCTATCATTTTATTAAATCTGAAACCTTACTTCAAAATGATTTCATTCAAGACCTTTCACTGACCAACCGTTGTATCGTGTACTTGACTACATCTACAGAACTACGAAATTCAAATCTTTTACATTTAAATAGCAAGGGTGCACGCCAGCTAAGAAAACAAAATTTATGAGGAAATGAATTATTGAATGAATTGTCTTTGTTTTTGAAATTTCGTTTGAAATTTAAAAGACAAGAGTGAAGAGAGTTAATGCTTTTTATTATTTTATTTATTAATTTATTTTTTTGCAAAACTATTTAGGTCGAGCGTACCTTAAAAATACTTGACAGGTTAAAATTTCCGAAAAAAAATATTCTCTTCTATCCGCATGTGAAACATGGTAACTATATACAGGGTTTATGTAAGTCCTTAGCAATTTTGAAGTAGATTAAAGTAGGCCACTAAAACAACTAATAAAGTCCATAAAGGCAATGTTCTGATTCTTAAAGGAACAAAAGAAAGTTATAGTATGAACCTTTTTAATAAGCGCATTAGTATATATTCACGTTTTTACTTGAGGACCACATACACGGTCAATCAAAATCAAAATGTCAAAAAAGAGAAGAAGGTATAAGATATTGGACTGCTGTAACATACTGACTTTATTGGGTTCAGTACATCTGTTTGTATACATATTCGATCAGCTGATTATCTTTTCAGTCAGCTGACATCGAAGTAACGGCTGGCTCTGACCGTAACTCCCCCCCACCAGTTTACTGTGTCCTCGTAAACTAATACTATACAATATAACATTGAAAACAAAAACAATAAAGAAAAATTATCTACAATAAAAAAAAATCCTATACACATATTTTTGTAAAACTTCACAAGCTCCGTTAAATAAACGTTAAATAATTAATTTAAACCTAAGAATACATTTTTTTAAAATTTCATACAGTAAATGAACAGGTTAGATTGAAAAAGAAAATATTTACAAAAATCAAAAACATAGCATGAAAAAGACAATATTTACAAAATCGATAACAATCTTAAAACAAAAAAAAATAAATAGAATAAATAACTAAATTTTCTGTAATCTTATCTAGTATGAGAACTCTGTAGTTTTTATTTATTCATTTTAATATGTTTAATATGTTGACCTCTCTATTTGTGTGTTTTAACGTATTTACTCATTAAATTATTTGATTTTATTAATACTATGTTTTTTTTTTCAGACTTATTTAACCATTCAAGTGTTTCCTGTAACCGTTTTTTTTTAATTATATTTTCCTTTTAATCTATGTTTTATTCTTATTCTCGTAAAATGTATCTAGTTGTTTGTTCTTGGTAGACTGATCTACTGCTGTGACTGAATGATGGTCTGATCTCACATTACCGTCTAATATTGAATTTTTTTAGCGGGTCACTGAAGAGGATCTAGGAGGGTGAATTCCGGAGAGCGAATTTGTTGATCGGGTGAATTGAATAATTGAGCAGAAATGAGAAAGAAAAATAGGAATGAGTGAAACATTTGTATTGGTTGTACAGACCGAAATGGATTGTAAAAGGAAACTGTAGGGGTGAAAAAAATTGTTTATTATATCCTATTATTGTATATCTTTTTTTTATGATTATACCATGTATGTGTAATGTAAATATCTCCGATTACGGATTGATAAGTATGCTGTGTGAGATGGCAACCTAATGTATTTAGGCAGCATAGATGAATAAATAAAGTATTTTTCTCTCTCTCTTCATAGCCGGAAGTTTTAATTCGTCAATATGGACAATTTCTCTTTTTTTTAGGTCCTCTGATTCTTTCTATTATTACAATATTGTGTTCCCTCTAATTATCACCCTGACAGGACCCTCGTATCTCTGAATCTCTTTACCCTGTTACACCCCAACTTTCTGTAAACGATCGTCCCGATTTTGACTGCTCCCGTTCTATCTGTGACACAGAAGTTTAAAATTATGCTATTAGTGGTAGAAAAATTAAAGGGATTTTAATTAATTGTTCCAACATTATATCGAATTGTTTAGTGAAGAAGGATAAACATCTTTCACTACTCTATGTTTATCAAATTTTAAACAGTACAACAGATAATATACAAGTAAGACTTTTCTAATCCTAATCTAACTACACACTGTTTAAAGTTATGAATTGGTTGGTATTATCGGAGACACTCAGAGACGTTGCAGATACAACCAAAGGTTAGTTACTCATGCGATTCTTTCATGGTTTACGCAGTTTTATTTTTCCTAAATTATAAATTAATTTTTTAAAAGCCTCCTGCTGGACTAAAGATCTCCAACAAACTCCATCGGAAAAGAGACTTCTATATTGGAAAAGTATATCTGGGAGAAATGTGGTGAACAACAAAAGACTAATTGGTGCACAATGAGAACGATGAACCCGGTGTGTTGCAACTAATTTCGTAATCCTCTGCTCTATTTTCGTCAGCTGTAATATTGTTGAACGTGACAACTTGTAGTTATTCATTGCTCCCCAAATGCAACTGCAACCATCACCGCCCCCCTGAATCACTGCAACGCCCACCAGGGAGTAGGGCCCACTTTTGGAATCTCTGAAATATAGCGTTTTCAGGAAAAAATTATAAACGATTTTTTTCTAAGATTTATTTTATTTTATTTCAGTTCCACCCGACGTTTTTGAGCTCTACTGTTCACATACTCACAGAGCATTTTGTGAGAATTGGTTTTTTGAACCCGATGGACCTCAAAACCTATGTCGTCCGTTGAAAACTCATTTGATATTATAAACGACATTCCCTTACTATACATACTTGTCATACACAAATAAGTAAAAGTAAAAATCTATGTGTAAATACCAGCCATATTACAATAATCTTCTCCCTACGTTTGATATACATTATTCATTTACAACTACATTCCTTGTCCATTATTTTTGCATTAATATCTAATATCTTAGCATGCTCCCTACTTATTCAGCTATTTATCCAACAAACAACAATTGTATAACTACACATTACATATTCTAGTTGGATCGTTAAGGTCATTGGGTTCAACTGTAGGCCAAAGACTATGGAGCGAATTCGAAATTATTATTAAAATGCTCTATTAAAAAAAAAAAAAATCAAAAAAGACAGATAAGCAATTAGGTAGTCGGTATGAATGGGACGCAGTTCACGTCAAGAGTTTTAAGATGAACTTTGGCAGTATAATGACTCATAGCATAATGATTAAGGTACAAGTAACAATACAATCAAATGTTTTTTTTTCTAAAAGATATGGATGAAGATCAAGTGGTATAGTCAATAATATTTTTAGGACTGTTGCCTATACCTTTAAAACTGTCAAGAAAAACTTTAAAGAAATAAATCATTTTAGAATTTGGGTTTTCTTATAATTCAGCTATCATAGTTCACGAATTTCAAAATTTGAAACATTATAACAGCCATTGTACTCTCCTTGGCCGGTAAAATAAACCCAAACCATGATAAAGGATCTTACAGGAAATTGGATTTTAAAAAGATTTTGTTCAATACGTTTTTTCTTTTTTTTACTGCAACATTTAAAACTGTACAGGTTATGGAGAGACAGGGGGGCATGTGGTGTCACAGATTCTCCTAAAATAAAAAGTACAATACGCATTTAGTAGAAAATTTTGTTTACTTTAATTTAATGGAGAATATTATCCCTTAAAAAGTTATAATTAATATATAATAGAATAATAATTATAATAATGTACATATATTAATTGCCGTCAATAATTAAGTCTAATTTTTTTTAGAGTGGTCATTTCGTCTAGATTCTGTTTCAGCATTAAAAAATACTCTAGAAATATATGTGCATATGCATCCAAAGTAGTATCTCACAAAAACACTCTCATTTGTCCCCTCCCCTCTTCTAAAACATTCTTTCACTATAGGAATTCCTATCAACTCTTTTGATTCTTCATCATGATCGCTATTGGAGACAAATCTGATCTATTTGTGAACTCAGCATTTTCTCTTCTAATATAACTGTCAATATTGATAACTGACTTCGGTTGCTTGATCTTTATAATAATGGAATAATATGTTGTGTATGAAGACCCAATATTCGCTATGTATATATTCGTTTTACTACCTCCATGACTTTGAAATCAACATGAGGAGACCCTCAACCCCGGATATTTTCTAGTAGGACCATATAGAATGGAGAACTCACAATACGAGATAAGTATTTATGTTTTTCCATACGTTAAGCAACCACTAATTTATTGTTTTTATTGTCTTCTATAGGGATAAAAAAAAAAAAAACAAAAAAAAAAACATTCTTTTTTTTCTCTTTAGACTTTCCAATATTTTTTTGGGGGATGATTTTTTGATGGTGATTCCAAGGTTTTTGGGTGAATGATCAAAGCCCAAAACTAGTCCTAGGCTTGTTATATTGTCCTGAATTAAATTGTGCCTATTTTTCAAATCCGGAAAAGACCAAGATGGAAGAGTAAAATCCCTGATAGAGCGTGTTTTTTATCCATAACCTGGCGTGGATATTTTGGTTTTTCGACGAAGTTACACGGTTATTTGGGAACGAATTTCGGCGAAACGCATTTTCATATTGACATCGATGTGATCCTTTGTTATTATTATTAATTTAATTTGTTTTTTTAGATAGAGAGATGGAGCAGTTTAAAGTAACTGGTTATAAATATAAGGCTGTAAATCAGTTCTACAACTAATTTTGTTAAAACAAGTTTACAATATGAA
>NW_027114568.1:8628-12242 GCF_000696795.3 Halyomorpha halys
AAAAAGAAAAATTTATTCTTAAAGAAGACAGTAACTAAAATGTTATAAACTACACAAAAAAAAAATCCACTTGGTGTAAATATATAATATAAAATATACAAAATAAATAAAATCAAAGTTTTCCACTTTATCTTCGCCGATCAATTACTATCAGTATAAGAGGAAAAGTGAAGAGATCAAGTATTATTGGAAGCTAATTTCCGTTATCTCTTGAAGCCATACAAAAGTCAAGTACTTCTCGAGGTCGTTCCTGAACACGCATATCCTCTCAAGTAACACTCGATAGATCGCTGCTACTTTCTGAAAAATAGCTTTTTTATATTCATATTGAAGAACTAATTAATTTCAAGGCATGACATACTAATCCATGTTGTTTAATTTTTCACCAAATCGACATTCAGCCTAGTCAAATATTGAATTAAATTTATACAATGCTGCGATCTGCAAATATTTTTTAATGATAATATGTGTTGCTTCGCGAGTAGGTACGCTGTTTGATGTATCAAATGTAAATAAAGTTACATCGCTTTGATAACATGAGAAGTAATGATTGAAACAACCTATATCTGGTAAAAAAAGAAATATTAATTTTGTTTGTAACAACTAAATAGTGAGTGTAAATCGAAATTCCTTTAGAATGGAGCCATCTTCTTCTTGCCCTAAATCCTTTAATTATGATTGAGACAAACAATACAAAATATCAATGTCGACGAACGAATGTTTATGGACCAAAAACATTTTTTTGTATCTTTTATCAATGATTGGAAAACCTGAGGAACATCTAATTCGAATATCGCATTTTGTAAAAATCAACTTTTATTAATTTTTTTTTAACAACTTAAAATTTTGTCTTCCGAAGTAACGTCAACAATATTTCGAAATTCAACAGATATTAACATATTTTTAAAATAGCTACTAAATAACTCCAAAGCTAAGCATCCGGCAGTGTAGTTATGTTTTTCACAAATTATGCAAGCCCTTAAAATGTTTCTCTTACATTCATCACTTTTTTATTTTAGCTAACATTTTAATCCAAAATAAGCTCTGTAATACCATTCTTTTTTACAATACAATTTTTCCAAAATTGACAATTTTCTCTACAATGTCAATTTTTTTTTAATAACCCCTGTAGTCTGAAATAAAACATAATATTATATATACTGAATATATACCTAATATTATATAATTAATATATGCATATGAGCATAAGGTCTTAGCTTTCTCCTTTTATTGTAGCAGGGCTACATTTAAAGGAAACTATGTAGTGATGAGATGGCCTGAATTTGAGTTCATGGTGGTGAGTCAAGTGTGGGGCACGCTAGAGGGTTGTGATGGCAATATAACTAAAACTAAAAACTAAGGTTGAAAATGTGTCTGTTGCACTGGTTGTGGTTGGTCTCTGATGACGCAGTTGCCACCTGATAGGATCTGTAGAGGGCAAGAGTGTGTGAAACAGCGGGTTAATGTCGGTCTTCAGCGAGTCGAAGAACTTGATGTGCCTCTGTTGTATAAACTCGGGCACAGTCGGTAGATCGAAGATCTCGTGAAGCTGTGGTGGTTTAGTCTTTCTCAGTGACGTAGACCACACTATTTTCCGCAGCAGTGTCCTGGGACTGTTGGAGATAGTGTTCCGTACCAATGTCAAAAATATTATCTTATTCAGATAAATATCGTTAAAATGGTTCGTTCAACGAGAAGAAATTTATTAAGCTTTCATTTCACCCGTTTTGAGAATGATACTTTTTTTATTGAAATTTACAACTGTATAAAAAAATACAATAAATAAATTTGATAAATGTTTCAGAACACATGAAAATCTTTGGAAGGAACCACTCAGCGGTGGTACTTCAACTATTGCTTTAAATTAGAAGATCCTGTGGCCATTTTCTTTTTAGATGCCTCGGACGATTATCAGGGGTTGTTAAGGATGAGAGATTAAGAGGCTGCGTTTGGATGGGTAAGAATTGAAAAGAGGTATATCTATTTCTGAATAAATCAACAACGGATGGGGTGTTAAGGTCTTTATGGACGAGTTTTTTGTGATGTAATCATAGGATCAAGGATTTTGGATTGTAAGGATTCGATGGTTTAGTAGAGCCCCAAAGCTCAATTTGGTGTGTCCAATTAGCATAGTGTACAAGAGATTTTGGTATTAAATAGGAAGTTTAGAGCGTTTGTCAAGTATATGTTGTATAATCGAAATCTACGTGCAGTTTAGTTAATCTCAAGTCAAGACTGAGTCCTAAGTAGCGAATATGTTCAATAGGTTTAATACGATATTAAAAAAGACATGATAGGGCAGAAGAGTAGAGGTTTACGATGGAGAGTATAGGTGATCTGATTGGATTTGGAATTAATATTGATTCCCTTACTCTGACACCATTCTTCAGTAAATGTTACATAAATGTGTGATGATACTTACTGGTACTGGTGTTTGGTGGGGGGAACAAGTCCGGCAAATGGGCCTAGTTGTCCTTTTTGCCAACTCCTGACGGCTACCTAGGTTGCCGCCGCATACTAACCAAGGTGGGAGTGTCAAGATTCATTCTTCGGGACTTCCGAAAAATGAATTTTTAACTGCCCAAGGTTGGAATCGAACCCACAACGTTCCGAACCGAGCACCCCTGCGCCTCAACCCGCACGGCCGTCACGTCTCTGTGATGATACTTAGGTTCAATGATTACGCCATATTTGGTAATAATTTTCTTGATTTACCATTATTTTTAACAAAGTTTGATTCTTAACTCACATTCATTTATTTTACTAATGCTCATAATTCAGACTTAAGCACAATATCTTCTTTGGAAAATGTACACAACTGACGTACAAAATAGTATACAATCCAAATAAATTTTAAACCCTCGAAGCATAACAGTCCCGTTTCCTATAGAAATGTGGGATATCACTTAAAAATTAAAATTAAGTTTAAAAAATGAGATGTTAACGATTTATACTTAAGCTATTTCTATACATTACCAGCAAAAGATCTCAAATACCTGTCAGAAATTTATAATTTAAAGTGTATACATTTATTCCACACTCCTACTCCTGATCCTGGAATACGTACATATTTACTGAATTTTTTCACAAACATTTTATGAAATCTGCACTCCATTAGATTGAAATTTAGTATTTCTCGAGCTTATATTTTATGTCTCCTTCTCTTGAAGGTGTAAACACCTGTGTTTTTTGAAGAGTCCACAGGTGAAAAGTATTAATAGTATTTCTGTCAGTAGAAAACTATCGATTAAGATGTTGAGGCGAAAATAACTTTCATTTAGAATATTAACACTATTCTATATTTGTTGTACGACGTTTCGGGCTTACCCCATATTCATGTACCAATATAGCCCTGTTTATCAAGTGCATCTATTTATTTTTTAAGTATTATCAAAAATTGTAGTATAATAAAAACAAGCAACTTCCTTGGAAACAAAATCCACATAAAAAATATCGTTTTTCAAACAAATATCTAAAATATTTAATTTATTTTATCTGAAACTAAATGTTTATTAAGATAGCTTTTAATAATTAGGAGCTATTTAATATACTGTTTAATGAAGTACTGAAATTTATTCAAATGAATAAATATCCTATTTTTTTTTTATTTCACA
>NW_027114568.1:12896-14682 GCF_000696795.3 Halyomorpha halys
TACTGTATTAAATAGAATTATATATACAAATATTTGAAAATCGTATAATTTATCAATAATTCCATATCTATCAAGTAGTTGTTTATCTCTAAACTGGTGGAATTACTTATGAAGAAGGAATAGAATAGGTATGGGTATACTTTTTATTACATGACTATTGTTATGGTTGTCAATGTATTAAAGTGACTAAGTTCAACTAACAACTAAATCTGTTAAAGAATGTTGATACTTTGTTTGACATAAAATAGTTCAAAGAATAAATTACATAGTATATATTTATTTCAATCATAAATTTAGAAGAGGGCATGATATCGGTAGCCATTACAAGAGATACACATAGCTTGCGCTTTGAACCTCTCGATATCAGATTATTAAGATAGTTTAGTTAAATAACAAAATTAACAACCATTGATAATGTCTAATGTCTTGTTGACAGTATTCTTATGTTTTAGATCAACTACGAATTTAATGATATATACTGTTTGAATCTAATTCAGTATCCGGACCATAAAAATCACTTTTTTTTTGTCTTGTAGTAAATAAAATGTAACTTTATTTTCAAATTATTTTATTAAGAGACATAAAAAGATCAACTGACAAACAAAAATATCCGAGAAATAAATGATATATTAAAATAAATTCAGTTTATTAGAATCAATGATTGTTAACCACATTGTCCTTTTTATAATTCTTAACACATTTTGAAAATAACTTCAGTTTGAAAATATATAAATGTATACAACACATATATACATGCATAATGTTCACTCTTATAATCGTCAATAATGTTTGTGATGATTTTTCTAGTTCCATCTCGAAACAGTTTGATTCACGTCTTATGTCCAGAAACAGGAACAATTTACAAAACTATTATGCTCCCCACTGTTGTTTATGAATGAAAAACGTTGTTCTTACTCTAAGAAAAGAACAGCGAACATAATGTATTTACTAAAATATTTGGACCGAAAAAGGATGAATTAATGGGAGAATTTAGAAGACTACACTACGCTGAATTAAAGAATTGCGCCAGGAAAATATATTTCAGGCTATAGCAACGTGGCGAATAAGATAATGTGCAAGGTCGTGGGACTTAGTAACGAACGGATCCCTAAAATCTGAATCCCCTTCGGGTTTGCTAAGCTTTTATTATTATAATTATTTCTCCGGGTCATAAAAGTACCACGTGGCCTATCTTATGCGAGTATCATTAATTTTCTATCATAATTCATTTCATCTCTAGAGCACATAACTTAAGAATTTCATTTAATTGAGATAAAGATGGTCAATATGTGGGGTTACCTGTCGTCAAACGAAAAACAGGACTTGCTTTTATATAAAAGTATGATAAAAGATTTATAATTATATAAGAAAAATGTTTCAATGCAATAGAATCAGACTGAACTTAGGAATATAGTTTAAATATACTACTTGTAAATTATATTAATTTAAGTGATTAGGAATTGTTTTTTACTTGTATAAAACTCAAGAATTGGAATTCATGAATGAATTATGTAGAAAATCTAGCTATTTTTTCTAATTACAAACTATCTTATTAAACAAATAAGCATCAAATTTTTAAAGGACTTACGGAAAAATCTAGGCTATATGCTTAATAATTTGATGCCTTTGGATAAATAAGAAATTATCCTGAAGGATTTAACGGGGGCCTTCACCGCCCTACATTGCGGTGTCAAACCTAATAAACAACAATTATAATATTAATTTTAAAGAAAACTGCTCAAACTGATTGCATAACAGTCCCGTTTCCTATAGAAATGTGGGATAT
>NW_027114568.1:16735-17220 GCF_000696795.3 Halyomorpha halys
TTGAGCGACCATTTGAGGGTTTATCACGTGGATAAAGGGCTAGAACCGGAGAGAGAACACAATGTGGTTACTATCGAAAGTCTACAGGAACCAAAGAAAAAGCGGACAGTTCATGTTGAACAGCAAAGGTTCCCCGCGATTGTAGACATCCCCAACTTTGTAGACACCTGGGATGCCTCCTCGACAAACCAGAATCATAAGTTTTATTTTTTTTTTGCTATTGTTGTATATATTTAATTTATTTGTGTAATTTCAATAAGATGTACATAGCTACCGAAATGGTGTATGGTGAGTTGAGGGAAGTTACAGTGCAAAGTGCAAGTGATAAACAAGGAGTTGTGTAAATAGAATGGACAAGTAGAAATACAAGTTTTTGTTTGTAATGTTTCAGAAATACAAGTTTTTGTTTGTAATGTTTCTTATTGCTACTAATATTTTAATTTGACTGTTTATGTTTATCAGTTTGTTCTATTGGAAATATCTTT
>NW_027114568.1:17465-39045 GCF_000696795.3 Halyomorpha halys
ATATATTATATATAAAGGCCTTCCTTTATAAAAATTATTTTAAAAAATAGAACACCTACAAATTAATTGTTTAAAATTTTACGGAATTTCAATGCTACAATAACTGATCTTCCCATCACCATCCAGGGTTTCATCCATTTGTGAACAGACTTTTTATGTATAGGTTTAGTTGAGTTTTATTCTATTCGTGCGATGATGTTTTAATTTTTGCGTAATTTTTGTTTATGATTGGGAGAAGAGACTTATTTAGACTTGTAGAAATAGAAGCCATAAGATCGTTTATGTTAGGCTTATAGATGAACTTGGAATCTGTTAGTAATCCGGGGAAGTTTTATACCTTTTACGCACTCAATAAACAGATTCTTCTCAAAATTAAACAGTTCTTGGTAAATTGTTAACTGAAATGTGGAATCTCATTTGAATATTATTGGTTTGGACACAAGAAAATAAAAAAACGCTGACAGTAATATTCATGTACAGAAAAAAGAAACGAAGAGTTAGAAAGTACCACACTCGGTAAAATAAAATCTTATCAAATCTTCAATATCTTGAAAAAACAAACCAAAGAGATATTATTAATATAGACAGGACGATGATAAGTACTTCCTCAATATGCTAAGGAAATCAAGACATGCTTAAAGCAAATGCATGCGAAAAATGATCGAAAGTATGCCACAGATGAATCGTGAAATAGACAGTGGACAGAGACGAGAGAAGTTACCGTTTACGCGCCAATAGCTAAAGTGGTGGAAAGCGAGTTACCAATACTACAATACCGCTCACCACTAGTAGATAAAACACCCGCTCTAGACACCAAGATTAGTTACATACAACCAAAGCTAGAGGATCGGGTACAGGGTTTAGTAGAAACCCCAGGAGATTACCTGTCCTGTTTCACTGATGAATCGAGAAAGGATTCGACAGGATTAACGGGTTTTACATAAAAGAATTAGGCATAGAACTAAGCCTCCCACTAGACAAACACTAGACTGTCTTTCAGGCCGAAATGTTTGCCATATTGTCGGCCCCGAAGTCACTAGCTGTGAACTGGATCATCATCTTTTCAGATAGCCTGTCTGCCCTTTAAGCCTTGGAGTCACATAGGGTCACCTCTACATTGGTAAGAGAGTGTAAACAGGCTGAGAATCATTAGTGTGCTTAAAGAAGCTTCAGCTAGTGTGGGTCCCTGGACATAAGGATATCACAGTGATATCATGGGATATCAGGTATCACAATGAGAAAGCTGATCAGCTTGCCAGAAACGGGGCTGAGGATCTTTCTATAGGACCAGAACCATTCCTAGGCATTCCTAAAAGGCATCAGAGAAAAGTAGTTCTTGACTGGGCATAAAAGAAAGCAGGTAATGAGTGGAGGGACTGTATGGGGCTAAGACAGGCCAAGATTTTAATAACCAAACCCTCTACTTCTAAAACTAAGTGGCTACTAGGCCTAAACAGAAACTCCGAATGTTAATAGGAGTTCTTATAGGTCATTGCAGACTTAAAGACATCGTAAGTTATGTGAAGTAGTTCATGATGAAACCTGCTGCTTATGCGGGCAGGACCCGGAGACTGCCATACATTACTTAGCAGGCTGTGTTAGGAATGCATCACTAAGATATAGGCTTCTAGGCTCTGATAGAATCACAGGAATGAGGCTTCCTCTATAGATTGGGCGTCCTTTTAAATTTCATTAGAAAATCAAAAAGGTTCGATATAGAGGCAGATACATAAAAGAGCCATTCCATTGGCTTGTCTTGGGAATAAAAAAAAGGACCATTAGGCCCACTTGGCGGACTTGTTCCCCCCACCATTACCAGCCCCAAAACCTACTCATTGTGTGAAGGGATGTTTCCTACTAAGATGGATAAGGTCAAGATCTTAATCTGTACTTTAATATAAGAATGATGAATATACACTACAAAATTGTGACGGAACTGAGCATGATATTCCAAGGTTCATTAAGAATTAGGAAGGTATAGAAACGTTCATATATATAACTTTATCAAACCAACATACAACAATTCTACTAATGGATTCTGAGCAGCATTCTGGCGTAGCGTAGTGGGGGCTGGGAGGATCATGTGGCTGACACCCACGCTACACCACTGAGCTAAGCTTCCCTGGCAGGAGAGGAAGTGATTAGATGTCGTATTGAGACTGATTCTTATCAAGATACAACTATCGCCCAATTACGTGATAATGCCCTGTAGTATTCAACGGTTTTATATTAACGAAACATTAATAATTCTTCGAACTTTATATTAAAGAGATCAGTTCTAGAAGAATTTTTGAACCAATTGAATTATAACTGATTAATTGAGGAAAGAAATGGAATAAAACAGAAATCTGATAACAAATTTAAACCTTTTTTTTAACCGAATTTTAACAGTATAAGACTGGGAAAATTCGTCGTAATCAGATTATTTCAAAAGTTTCTAAATCATCTCTCTGATCAATATTTACAAAATAATTAACCTTGAATTAACTAATAGAATGTTTTCCCAGATAAACGTATTTCCTCATCTCAGATTGAACATTACAATACGTTTTCTTGACACTTTGAAAACAGCTAGAAAGCTAATTAACAAGATATTGAAATTAATATGCAGAAGTTTATAAAAATATCTAACAGAATACCTTTTAAACATATAAATAACGAATAGGAAAAATTAATTTAATTTTTTGCGTGTAGAAAGTGTATATGTACCATTAAGATATAAATAACTTTAAATATATAAAACTTTAAATATTAAACATCAAATACATCAAAATTAAAGTGTCCATTACAGTACTTGAAATAATTTGCATATTTAAGTACTAATTTGATTAACTCCAGGGAAGTACTTCTAGGGCGACCAGAGCTCAATCTACACGCTAGCGTAGTTGTTTCCTGTTAATAATATTAAATGTAATTCTAAAATTTTCTAATCAATGAACATTATCATAAATTGTAAAAAGGTTTAGAAAAAAAAAATCTGTTATGATGCACCCATCTCACCTTTTTCCGTTACCAACCTATAATCCATTATAGCAATATTTACCCTTAATGTATTTCCATTTATATTTTGGATTTGATAATTGTACTATCATTCAAGTAAAAAAGAACTAATATGTTTTTATGATTGTTATAATACTAGCAAAAAAAAAAATAATAATAATAAAAAAAAAGATCTATGGAAAGAAGAGAAGATTCATTTGATCCTTTTATTAATAATAAAATGTTTTCATATTTTATATTTATTTATTTTTTTACTGCTGACGAAGAGAGATGGTTAATTATTTCAAATAAACAAAATTGAAAGTATTTAGCATACATTTTTTTCTCTTTAAATCGTCATTCAAGCCCTGTTTCACGATCAGATTGAATCAGTCGATTCAATGAGAATAAGACCTATTTGATATTAAAGGGTACTTTAATATTATTGGTTTCCTGGGTTTGATCAAAATCTTTAGAGCCATTTTTGAGAGAATCCTAAAAAATTGTAAAATCGCTTTTCTATAGTGCCACTGGTTTGTGGATATGAACGAAAATAATGCTTTAACATCCTAGGCGTACAGTGCCCTAAATATTTAATTTCAGTTTTGTACTGCTTTTCGTTCATATTCAAAAATATGACTTGGTTATTTGGACTAAGGGTACCCCTTAACGTGAATTTCCGCCAAAGACCCGTAATCAAAATTAGTCACAATCGCTAAAGTTCATCATGCTAGATATTTCATATTTAAGAAAAATTAAAAATCAAATTTTGAAAAAATGAACTCTTACTTTAAGTTGTAATTTTGAGGATAATTCAAAGTGTACAAATATTAAAATATTCATGTTTTAGTTAACAAATAGGCCATTGTAGTCTCAAATAGATTAATTTATTGATCTAGCCAAATTTTCGGGCATAATCTGGGCATTATAGTACAACTGAAAAAACACACATCATATAGTAAAATGACCTACTATTTAGATACAAGATATAACAATTTAAAAAAAAAAGTTTATAAAATTATCAATTAATAATCTATTCTAGACTACTATCGCCCTTTTGTGTACTTAAACTCATAAGTAGTCTCCGCCGTTTGGTATTCCTTTTTTTTTTTTGTTTACGAATAATCATGTTAAATTTAGCACCGTACACAGTATTGTAACCAGCAACCATTTTCATGATCCGAAAAAGTTCTCTTTTGACCCTCAACTTGTTGAATTTTCAATATAAATGATTAGATGCCCAAACATTTTGTGCTGAGGAAATGTATCTAAAAGTTTCAGAAAAGAGTATGAAAAGAAAACTGAACCATTAGCCTCGAATAAAATATATTTATACTTATAAAAATATGAAAGAAATAATGCTAGCAGGATGATTAGGAATCAATGTCGAAATTTAAAAAAAATTGATGATTAAGTTAACGTCAGTAGTTATTGATAATTCCCATTGCAAATATAGCACAAAGCTGTCTCCAGTACTTATGTATATGAGTTTATTTAAGTATTTCCAAGAAGAACTATATCCTTTCCTAGAAAATTGTGAAAAAGAAGCTTAAAAAGAATAATAATTTCCCAGTCAAATTCCTTAAGGAAATAATAATTAGAAACTTGATTAGTAATATTTTTTATAAAATTTGAAAACTGTAGAAAAAAATATGTTGAAAATGTTTAAATGATCTACTAACATGTACCTTTATTACTCTTATATTTTATCGTTCACTCTCATTAAAATAATCTAAGCATTCAAGGAGGTCTTTCATTCAAGAACACTTAGCTTTCAGAGGGGGTTTCAGATCTTGAGCGTTATGAAGAAATAAAAGAAAAATAATTATAAAAAAATTCTGATTCTGTAAATTCATGGAAAATTAATTGTAAATATAAATTTAGAAAACGCACATATTTGTTTACAGTATGGTAAATTTGTTGTTTTACGTTCTGACAAAGAAATTGGAAAACTATGTATTTAAAATACATAGTTTTAGTAGTATCCGGGTAACTGATACGTATTACTGGTAAGAATTATTTCTATCCATTATATATTTCAAAGTTTTATTTGAAATTAGTGCGTCTAAGATGATCTAAAGATATTATGGCAACAGTCATCTCATTTTTTGATAGTGAATGTGAAACAATTAAATCAGAAAAAAAACATTATGAAACGATCACTCATTTTAATATAATGATGTTCTTCTTTCTGTAAATTTCCTTTATTTTGAAGGTTATATATGGGCCATTTTCTGAAGAAGCACAGATATCACTTCCAAAAGTATAATAATAAAAAATCATTATTAGATTAATGATTTATTATAGTGATTGTTTGAGAGTGCTTTATTTTATTATTAACATTATTAAACCTCTCCAACGTTTCGACCCTAAGGCTATTTTCAAGGAGACAAACATAAATATTGATGTGATATTCTTTTAAATATTTTCCTGCAGGCTAATTGCCCATGTCATATAAAACTTTTTATATTTTGAACCTAAAACTTTTTCAAATTTGTCTGTATTTCCACTTACTAACATCATTCAATTAGCCTGCAGGAATTTTTAAAAAATAATATGACATCAATTTTTAAGGTTGTCTCCTTGGAAACGTTGGAGAGTTTTTGAAAATAAATGTTGAGAGTATATTTGGATCAAATGTGTTTGTGTTAATAATAGAAAATCATTATTTCAATCTGCCAAAATTCAAATCTACTTAGTGGCATAATTTCTTCACTAGTATACCGTTCAGACATACCTTTAACCATGATTTAAAAAAATGTTAAAATGAAGAAATGAAGGAAAAACCTCTAAACGTACAGTTTTCGTTTAATTTCTTTATACATACTTTAATATATAATGCGGCGTATTTTTAAATGTAATAACTAACTAAATCAGTAAGCGAACAATCAACCGATTGTATATCGAAAACGATTTTTTTCTTAACTATGGTGTCGGACACGGTGAGGGAGTGAAAATATTATTTTTTAAAAATTTTTATTTACTACTTGAATATATATTTTGAAAGTAAAATATAGTCACTCTAGTTAGACAAAAGGAGAGGAATAGTTGTTATTTTTTCCCATGACTGGCGCTCACGTTAGGGGTTGAAAATGTACCAGGCGTACGATTTACATATTTTCAGATAATGGCTCATACAATAGTCAGGCAATATTTCTTCAAGTCTCAGAAAGGTGTAATTTCATAACACGGCTTCCTCAATCCTGCAACAATAACATTATAAATAAAACATGAGAAAATTTTCAAATAAAGTAATCAAATTATTATAGATATCATATTACCCTTATTTTATTGAAATTTATGAGAAACAAGATCGATGAAAAACAAAATAGGAGAGAATACTGAAAAACATAATTATAATTTTTGAATTAAATTTCTTCAATTTTATTTGTATGAAGAACAAAGTCAGAAAAGGGAAGAAATACATGTTAATAATATAACACATGAATTTTCATAATTTCCATGAAGCATCTACGGAAAAAAATCAAATTACTGTATCCCAGGTAATGGCCTGTCCCATGACGGTGGTAGTATTGAAAGTGATAGTGATAGCAACAGCTGTCGCAGCCACTAATGTTGTGTAAACCATGACATTTGCTGTCAGAAGTGCTTCATAGTTCTTAGTACAATAAACTATTCACGCATTCGCGTCAAGAGGTACTCTATGTAGACGCCATAGTAAACTATAGCATCTTGTTTACTATTAGTTATTATATATGATGAAATTGGTTGTCAGTTGTATTTAATCATTAATTCCCCATGTTTAACTGTTAGCAAGGTTAGGTTTACTATCAGCGTATAAACAAGCAATATCATAGTTTCTTATTTTAGTGATATTATTTGCACGATAGCACATGAAAATATGCTTTCTGGGCTAGAATGATCGGTAGGATATATGGAACCCATTTAAATTAACTCTTAGTATTTATTCAGGAAGAGCACTCTATACTTTAGGTCAGTTAACATATTCATATTTTTCCCTATGACTACGGTCCTGTAAAAATTTAATTTAAGGCCAGTTGCTACTTCTAGCTTTAGTTCCATTTTCAATAAAATGTAAATCGACAAAGGCGTGTTACCAAACTTGTTGCGACTAGAAACGTGGTACCACTAAAGTATTCGTACTAGTCATCATATAGTTGGTGAATATTATCAATACTACGAGAGTATCGGGTGGAAAGTGTTGGAACCGATACATAAGACTTGTACTGGTTGATGACTCACAAATAAATTTAGTAGAGTAACGAATATATGAGAAGTATTGGATGGAAAGTATCGATTGCTATTTATAGGATGAAATGTATCGATTGGAATGTATAAGATGGAAAAATTAACCAATGCGTTAGAGGATTGTTTGTACTTACGTTCTGGATTAATTTTATTAGTGAACATATCTTATCCCCTAAACCAGTTAATTCGGAGTATGGCGGCTAAATTATGTTGGACCTATCTCAGGCTGATGTGTCCTTGTGAATTTTTTTTTTAATGATTTTTCCGTTAGTACAGTTTACACGTCTCTGATAACAGAACCGCGCGTGTCCACTAGATAAGTCACCAACGGAGACGATATAAGTTTTGACTATGTAACGTGTGTCTAATAAGATTAACCTGTGTCTACTACGGATATATTTGTATTTTACAATAACGTTTTTCCTTTTAAATATTCTTTACTTCCTCCACAACTTTTATTTAAAAAATTGCTTAACGACAATACATAAATATTATTTAATTTTTCTCATTCATTTTATTTCGTACCTTGTTCAACATAGGACGAAACATCGTTTTTAATGTATGAAGTGTTATGATGCTGGTGTTTATTATGGCAATTTTACGTTTATACCAAAAGTCAATCACGTGAAAAGTGTTATTAGATTTGATTACGGCATCGATGAGTCATTGAGTGTAATGGAAAAAAGAAGAGAAAAAAATCCGTCTGTTAATTCATTTAATTGGCCGCTATCGCTCGTATCTGTAGTCATTATCTGTCAATTATACCCCATTGGCCCAAAATTCTCAGATATGCAGTACTTTTGGGCATGATTTCATTGGCTGGTTCTATTTTGTCGTATTGCTGAACTATAAGAAACGTTTACACGCCTCAGACAGCTCGTGATAATATTTTTTATTGCTGTTACAATTGGTTGATTAAATGAAAAGGAATGGGTTTGACACTTGGACGCAATATTGAGTCAGGCCTAAGTAAATCCTATTCGAGAGTGATTCAAAATTATAAATGTATTTCCTAAATGATATGAGAAATTTCGGAGTAAATTAAAGAAAACTAAAATAATACATATGAACCTAGATTGATGTAAAATTTTACATTTCTAGAGGAAATTAATAAAACATTAAATAAAATTAGCCCTAAACTTCTGATGTGAATTTCACAGACACCACTGGTGAGGTGGAGGTTGGTCTTAAAGACATAAAACATATGTTTTTATTTATTCAATTAAAAATTAACCGAAGCGCTTAACATTGTACTATTTCGTATTTTATCTCCCTTTTATTAGTTTCTGTATCCAAATGTTTTTAATAAAATAATAATTAATGACTTAAATCAACTTTCACCCTTCCTGATTTGTTCCAGGCTATATTTGCTGACTCCATCACTCCATCCTCCCATCCTGATCCTGTAACAGCCTCATGCAATCTCTATTGTTAGAGCAATGGTGCAATCAATGGCGGATAAAATCGTCAATGGTGTCAATGAATCGAAATTCACCCTTTGCCGTAGTTTCTGTCCACCTGTTACTTTTAATAATATTCCTTTACCCAGATCCAACACAGTGCGATATCTTGAATTCGTACTAGACAAAAGACTCACCTGAAACCAACATACTAGACTTAAAAGACAAACGCTAAATAGGCGGTTCAGCCAACTTTACTGACTACTCTTATCTCTCAATAGAAAATAAACTATTAATTTATAAGACTATCCTCAGACGTATCTGGACCTACGGACTTGATTTTGGGGAACAGCTAAACCATCGAACATCAAACGTATCCAATTCTTTCAGTCCAAAATCCTTAGAACCATAGTCAATGCACCCAACAGAACACTACACCATAACCTTCATATCCCTTTTGTCCTTGACCTCATACCAACCAAGTTCTCAACAATTTTTATTATTAATTGGGGAGTTAAATATTTTATGCATTGCAAGTAATTAAACATGCAGTCCAGATATGCTGATGTATTATGAGCATATATGATATATTATGAAAAACCAAGTTAAAATGAATGAAAGAACTCTCAAGAAGTTTTATCCTGTGTGTGTTTCTCTAAACCTTCTGATTTGAAAATGATTTAAACATTATAATTTTTTTGCTTTTTGGTTGGTAATTTATTTATTTTTGGATTAGGTGTGAAATCTATAGTAGCCCTCCGATAAGTTTTAAGGGATTATAGAATTGTGACTATCTGAAGTGGTGTTTCTGCCCTCTAAAGCTTTGTACAAGTTCAACTCTTAACAAATTTGAATCCTAATTTATAGGTATTAAATGATGAAATACGTTCATAGAATTATGTTCCTACTATGTCAATAAATCTAAATCGACAATGGACTGTCAAAAAGAGCAGCATAAGTCACTAATATTTTCTTTAAAGTATCATCGAAGTTACGCTGAAAAACACTTGCACATGTAATACAATATCTATTACACAATGAACATCCATTATTTATTATTTTTCATCACACACTTATTTTTCTTATTAAAGTATATTTTATTTTAGGAACATAGGAACATTTCATACAGGTCTTACCATCAATAGATATATCCATATTTGTCTTGGCTATTGTGGGGGTGCCTCAATAGCGAGGATGAATTATAGAGTTATATTACCCGGATAGTGGAAAGGTTATAGGCAATCTTTGTAAAGTTAAAAAAAAAATGTTTAATTTACTTCTTTTTCAATTTTATTGGGGTCTTCTTTTTATTTTGAATTATAGAGCGTTTTTAACTTCCAAATTTATATATTTTTACAAAACCTCATTTTTAGTAGGATGGTTAAGTAGATGGAGATTAAACCCGTAACGTCAGCAACGTAAATAAATACATAATGAAATTTGGCAAATTCTCAATAACTCAAAAAATAAATGTTTTTATCTTACGTTGTATTAGGATTTAATATGTAATAACCACTCCGATATGACCAATGTATTTGTTTGATTTAGCCACAGCTGTATGTATAAACACAGCTATAAACCATTAGCAACCATAAAATAATTTCTAAAACGTTTATTTAACCGTTTTTTGAAGTTATATACATTTAAAAAACATTTCCATAAATCATTTATACAAACTACATTTACATTGATGGAAGCATAACGTTATCTTGGATTTTATAATGTTAATCCCATTTTATTTTTAGGATCGAAAATTTTGGCTCAGCAGCTTAGCCAAATAGATCCAAATTAGAAAAGATGGTGCGGTTAGTTTTAGCCAATCTTCTCCGCTAAACGCCCTGAAACGCAGGTCGAAACGTTGGCATAAATAATTTTTTTTTTAAATTATTTTGAGAGTGGTTTAGTTTATTCTTAATTTAAAACAAATTTGATCCTTTTTTTCTCTCAACTTTATTCTTTACAACTTTTCCAACGTTTCGACCCTCAGGCCATTCTCAAGGATACCTACAAAAAGTTTTTTTATTTTCATATAACAATTTCATTATTTCCTTCAAACTACACACTGATTTCTTTGGCACTACCTTCATATTGATGTAATTTCTTTTTTCAAATCTTAAAAATGCAGGCTAATTGCCTTTGTCCCATCTTTAAATAAATTAATCATTAAAATAATAGGACTCTGTTATCACCTTATCATATAACAATAATTTTTTTTATCATTAATTTACATTTTTAATATAATTTAATTAACATTCATTACTAATTATTCTGCTTATAAAACAAACATTTTTTAATATATTTAAAATCTATACTTAATTTCTTCTTATTTTTATAAACCCCCCTCTTTTTTTTAATCTTATTTTTTAACATATCTACTCATCTATTGATACTTTTATTATGGATTATAAATAAATTATGGATTTTAAATATATTAAAAATGTTTGTGTTATAAGTAGAATAATTAGTAATAAATGTTAATTAAATTATATTAAAAATGTAAATTAATGATAAAAAAAAATTATTGTTATATGATAAGGTGATAACAGAGTCCTAACCTGTTGAAGGTAGGTTCTGTTTTAAGTTGCAAATGTGAATGAAGGAAGGAAGAAAAGTGTTTTATAAAAGGTTTAAATCTAGGAAAAAATTATTTTCAGGGCCAAAGAAATCAGTGTGTAGTTTGAAGGAAATAATGAAATTGTTATGTAAAAATAAAAAAAACTTTTTGTAGGTATTCTTGAGAATGGCCTGAGGGTCGAAACGTTTGAAAAGTTGTAAAGAATAAAGTTGAGAGAAAAAAAGGATCAAGTTTGTTTTAAATTAAGAATAAAATATTTTTTTAAATTAATTTATGTTGTTTCTTTGCTGACCGCACTCCCGACCATCTTCTCCAATCAGTAATCTACGGTCAACTATCTATACTTCAAATAGATCCAAACGTGATTTAGACTGGAGCCAACATGGCAGGACCCATTTATAAATAGGTGTTTTTTTAAAACTTATTTATCGACATTTATCGGTCGATGACAAAATAACATAAAAAATGTTTAACTAAAAATAAAATATCTATTTATTATCAGGACATTGTCGAGACTTCAATGGTTTATATAAAACACTTGTACAATTTTGAAATTATTTCTTAAGAAAAAATCTAAGATTTCAATAATACAACTTGTTTTGACCAGAGAGGGGGTATGCCAAAGTTAATATATTATTGCTAGTAATTCTAACGGAATTTAGATAATTGGGAAGTTATATTGCTGAGATGAGATGATGGGTAACCACTTTGTGTTTAGTGAAAGGATTAAAGATGCTCTCTTACTTAGTGTGAGCTATTAGAACCCCATATTGAATGGGTCACCTAATATGTGATCTGTGGTGCCGATGCTGATATGCCGACCTCAGGGCTGTGTACTCCCACACTCTGTTCCGACCTTGCTTGCTCGAGGGGTAGTAACTGGGTGAGACCAGGCCAGAGGTTTTCTGTAGAGTCTTCAGGTCCTCTTATGGCCTTAGTTGGGGCTTTTCTATCCAGGTGGTGCCGATACTGATTGTTTCTTGTGTCAATAGATAGCCCTCCTTGTCACATTCACATAATTAAAGGTTCGCCCCATCTTTAACCCTCCCCCCCCATCACCTCCGGATTTAAAATAGCACCCTTTCAGAATGGATATCTCATGTAACAAATAAACAGGTAACCTTAAAATACCATAGGTAGTAAAAGGTAAGATCCAACACAAATTACTTTTCTTTTCACAGTAATGCACTTATTAATTCATTTTTATTTCTGTTTTAGAGGGATCGGAAAAAAAAAAAAAAAAAAAAAAAAAAAAAAAAAGCCCAAACCTAAAATCTCACATGCACAGTCATGGAATTTGATTTCAGGGTCATCTACATAAGTTTGATGTTGATAAAATATAAATATATGGATAATACCAATAAATCTCCAATGCTCCGTACTTTATTACAAATAAAATCATCTATAAAGACCTTAATGTTCCCTATGTAACCGATCTAGCACGAACCAGATATCACTCCTTCCATTATAAACTCCCTAACAACTGGAACCCCCTAGTTTCTAACGTTGCATCCTCTTCTATTCCTGACAATCCTCCGAGACGCCTGGAAAGAAGATGGCCACGAGACCTGCCAATGTAAAAATGTTTTTAGAGAATTACCACTTGGTAGTTTCTCTACACATTTGTACCACTCCATTATAAACTAAAATCAAATTTACTGGATGTTTGTATATGAATGCACTGTTGTAAATAGCAATAAATAAGTAAAATAATTTCATTTTATTGCACTAAAATGTAAACAAATAGTTCTTTTATGTAGTTTATATACTATTATGTTTCACAATACTCCCCCTTATTATATTATATATGTTTCAATGGTAACAATATTTTATAAATATAAAAATATATAATTGGTAAAAACAAAAGCCTTAACAAAGGAATTCAATAATTATAATAGTTTTGCCGGACTCAAATAATCTTAATTAATAAATACATATATTTGGGTAATTGTTTTCAACAAGTATCCGTGCATCCCGATCTACGAAGTATACACAGAAAATTATCGGTTGAGCCCCTATGATGCAAAGCGATTTACACGCCGGCAGCAGCACGACTCCCTAGCAGCGATATCAGAGCACTGATAAATACTGGGGTATCTCAGTTGTAAAGGCAGTAGATTCCTAGCTTCTATCCTAAAAATAAGGTTGTGTTGATTAACAATGAGTTAATTCAGGTTTATGTTTTGGTATGATGGCAAACATTTATATCACTGTTTTATCTAGCAATAATATGTTCTGTTTTTTGAGATAAAAGTTCCTTAACCTTTAATAATGCAGTTGATTAATTTAAATCGATTCTATCTGTTTAACTTCCTCTTAAATTTGGCTAGGGACCATCATTTCTTTTCATAGTCATATAAAATTAGATCAAATATTTCATAGGGTGTCCTATTTTCATTTTTATATAGCCAATATATTTGAGTATATAGTTGTACGTAAGTGTTCCGCTGCCTGTCTGTATGTGAACAGTGTAGTTCAAAAACGAAATATGAAAGTGTACGAAACTGAAATTCTCTATGTAATAGAATAAATAAATATCTATAACCCGGATATTATAGCAACTTTTGCAGTCTTAATTAACTTACTATTATTAATGAATAATTAAATGGTTTTAAACATCAGAAGGTTTTTTTTCTTATAAGTCTGATAAGGCTTAAGTGCCGAATTTTCCTAATATTCCTCTCTATTAAGAAAGTACCTTTAAGTTTGTTAATTTGAAATAAATAACCAATCATCACATTTAGTAATTACAAAAAATTAAATAGAAATAAGATATTATTAAATAAAATAGAGTTTGATAAAAAAAATAAAATAAAAAGGAAAATAATTTGATAATCAATTAAAGGAGAAAATATGGAAAAATGTTTTTCCAGATTGACAAAAAAAATTTTAGAAATAAGATTCGCAATATTTTAGAAAAATTCAACAGGCAATGATGAAGCAAGAAAAACGTCTAAATTTCATTTTTTTTAGTGTATTTCAGCGTGTCTGCTGATTACTATGACAATGATCTGTTTTTACTTTCACTTATTTATATCTTAAAGGAATTATTTCAATTCAAGTGGGTTGTTAAGTAAAAGTTGTATGGTGCGCGATTTTTTTTCTTATAATTTAATTAATTTAAAACCAAACAATACTTTTATAGATATTACTCAGAATTCTTGAAGTAAGTGAATATATTTCGATAATGGATTCTTCCTTCAATTAAAAAGAAGAAAATATAATTGGAAAGGTTCATTGAATTATGATATCAGTTAAAAATTCAAGTTAGGACGGAAAATTATAGGACATTAGATAGTCTGACCTTCGATCTTTATAGAGAAAATTATCATTTTTTTTAAAGATTCTCATTTTAAGATTTTATTTTTGTATTTTTTTGGCAAGAGTCGGGTATGCGTGTCAAAGGTCTCTTCATCAATTTTAAATTAATTAAAACGCATAAAAAAATATATTTGATAATACGGGATCATTGTTCCCTCATCACAGAAGGAGAAATGTTTGAATTCTAAATATGTATTGCCATAATATGCCACCCATTAGGATATTAGATAATACGCTATCGCAACTCCTTATGTCAATAAGGTCGACAAATTGATCTATAGACATAAGCAACCATCAAATCATTTCTAAAACGTTTATTTAACCATTTTTTCAAATTATGTACATTTAAAAAACATTTTCATAAATCATTTATACAAACTACATTTATATTGAAGGAAGCATAACGTTATTTCCAATATTATTATATAAATCCCGTTTTATATTTAAGATCGAAAATTTTTTCTCAGCTGAACTTATTATTATATTCATAATATTTCAAATAGATCCAAAAGTGATTTAGACTGGAGCCAACTTGGCACGACCCTATTGATAAATAGGTTTTTTTTTTTAAATTTATTTATTTGGTTAGCACATTCAAAGTAAACTGACCAGATGGCAACATTTATCGCTCGGTGGTAATACACACAAAAATGTTTAACTGTGTGCTGACAGTGCCACGCTCTGCTCCGTGCATGCTTAGTTAGACATCCTAGTCTAGGGACAGTAACCGAGTGACACCAGGCCAGAGGTTTCCTTTAGGGTCTCCAGGTCCAAACAGTAAGGACCCCTCCAGTTAACTCAGGTTGGCTCTTTTTTGTGGCGCCGATACTTATAGTTTCTAGGATCTAAAGATAGCCCTCTTAGTCACATTCCCATAATTAAAGGGACCCCCATCTTAACCCCCTCCTCAAAACCTAGAACCTGTGGACTGAACACAACTAAATACAATAAGAAAATGAATGAAATAACTTTATGTAAAGAATAATAATGACGAAATACATAAGTAACGAAATATGAGAATACAATGAAACTAAAGATCACTAAAAATGAAGAGCAACTTTTGAATATAAAAAGAATGAGAAATGCCTATACATATTCATATGCATTTATTGGTAAATATACTCAAAATATAATGAAGCGAGGTCGCTAAGTGGAGATAAGAAAGTTTAGAGGTAGTTTTTTAGTGAAGAAAATTAAATATATATAAAAGTAAGAAAGTACCTAGTCAAAAATTTATTTTTGAATTCACTTTGTAATTGGTATATTTATCGGTTCTGCTGGTAGGCAATTGAACAGATATGTTACCATATAGTTTGACGTACATTCCCAAATCTGTTGTTATTTTGTGGTTCCATAAATTTAACTTCTGCTTCACTAATATTTTGTAATATTACTCCACCACAACCCTTAAAATACCTATAGGTAAAAGAAGGAGGCATAGCAACAGATATATTTGTTTATCATTCATATCTATTTCAAGCGGAGGGTATGAAAAAATAACAAAAAAAAAAACTAATATTTTGTAAATAACTATTTTTTGTTCTGAATGAATGATTATTTATAAATTTTAGAATATTTTTTTTAAGAATAAAATAGTTTAGATGGCAGAGTTGCAACCGTTTAGAGATTTTCTCCTTTATTATTGCTTTGCGTTGTCGTTTTAAAAGTTCCATACGGTAAATTCTCAAGTTTTGATAAATTACCGTAAGCACTGGCTTCGTAGCATTCAATTCTATATCTTAATATAGATTCAAATAAAACTTTGTACACCATTAAGGCTTCTCTGCTCAGAGAAAATTAGAGATAATAAATTATGAATTAGCACACCAATAATATCTTTAAGACATACACTGGTACATATCTGGTATCTGGGAATACTATCTAGTAGTAGACTGCTTCTGAAACTACTGACAGTTTAGCTGTGAATACACCACAGGTACCTAACGATAGTTTGTACTTCAACAATCTGTCATCGCTAAAGGCATTGAGTCATGATATCGAGTCGGTTGTATTTGACCTACTTGAGCTAGTAGCTTCTGAATACCAAGTTTATTGGTATCATCAAACTGGAAGCATACTTTAAGATAAGATTTCCCTCTTAAGTGGCTTGAAGCAATTTTTAACACTAATCCAAACCACCTAGTCTGGGAATAGTGTATAAAGTACAATACTTTCAGCTTAAGTCCAGGCATTACTCCATTTTTGAAGATGCTGGTACTGGTTTTGGTATTAGTGGACTGTATGTAGTAGTGAATGAAAATCAATTGCAAAACGAAAATTAAAAAATCTATTAAATCAATTACAGGGTTCTAAGGGGTTGATAAATAAAATCCTGGTTAGATCGGTAATAAACTTTGAATCTGGGTCCACTGAATTATTGCATAGCAGATTTTCACTAATTAGAAGAACTAATGACTTTTTTTTTTCGAACCCTCTAAAACAGAAATAAAAAGTGAATTACTAAGTGCATTACTGTGAAAAAGAAAAGTAATTCGTGTAGTGTCTTACCTTTTACTACCTTTGGTATTTTAAGGTTACCCATTATGTTTAATATCATATATGAGCTATCCATTCAAAGGAGCTATTTTAAGTCCGGAGGGGCCTCCTCGTGTTGTACTAATGACTGACATTTTTGGTCGGGGCCTTACCAGCCTGATACTCTTGTCAATGAAAATCGACCAATAGAAGTAAATTATTGTTAGATATCTGGGATAGAATGAATTTAAAATATAATATAGTAATTGAAAGACATAATTTACGAACTACATCAAGATATTACTTCACTTGTTTGCATTATATCTCCTATGCGCTCAACTAACAACATTTTTGTCTGCATAAAAAATGAACAAAAAATTTCCATAAAGGTCATAAAATAGTTTACTAAATCAGGACGTATTCTTTCTGATTCAAAGGATATTAAAAAAAAAAATGTCCAGCTCATAATGCGATGAACTTTCCTAATAATGTTGAGTAATATTTGTCTCCCAAAAATCACAACCTAATCTCATGTTAGCATCAAGACAGTTCGTGGGTACATCGTACTCAACAAAAGAATCCTACTACCTCATATCTCAGAATAAATCAATTTACATATACGGTTAGGCGATTGATAAGAAACTTTTTCTCATATAACCCTGACCTAGATAAAAGAAATCTCATTGTTATAATCCGAAAAAAATATATAATTTTGATAATATACTCTGAAACCTACAATTTAGTAGAAAATCAAATAAATAACAAGTATTTTTCTTAATCTGATGGATTTAAATTAATCTTCACATTTTAATAGCTATATTTTACTTTAATTTATTTATTTATTTTTTTACTTAATTTAAGTTTATAATTTCTTTCTTTACAAACATATCGAATAAATATTAGTAAGAGTCGTGACGTTAATGACTAATGTGCCTATTTAATTTTAATTAGCGTTATGCATTAACCTAGTCGATAGTAAAATAAGTCAATAAACCTGCATAAGTTTTTAGTAACTATAAAAATAATTGGTATAATCTTGCTGCACATTATTACTTAATAATATCACCGTTCTTGAATAAGACTAGAAAGAATGATCAATATCAGCAACTAATTTAATCACCAATTAATTTAAATCTGGATGTAGGGAGAAATTCACATTGTATTACACAACGAAATAATCAATTTGAATAAAATAATAATGTTATTTGTATATTTAATGCATTTTTTAGCTTATACACATAATACAATATAAAGAATCTTGAATAATTTGTTGATAACAATAATAATACAACAATTAACTAACCATCACTGCTTATTTTGATGTTCAATACTAATGGAGTATCAAAGTGATATAATGATAAACTAAACGTTGGTATTAAATAAATTTGTTAAATATTTGTACAAGAATCACGACTAGTTGAAATTCGAAAGGTGTTTCATATTTAATTTATGTACGATATAGTTTATGGTGGTTGTTCTAACACGAATGGGAAAAGAAAGGTTATGTCATCAAACCACGTTAAAAGATGGATAAAGAAATAAAGTTAAGAAGTATAAATAAAAAAAAATCTATAGATTTCATTAGTTTTTTACTTTTAAATATACCTTAACGGATCATGAGTGTCATGTAAAAATTGTGAATCCGCGAACTTTCATTAGAGTGTATTTTTTATTTTTTATGGTATGGAAAATTATTTTTTGGATGATGAATATACAATACGTACTTCTTTATGAGAACCTGGAATACTCACTATTGTGCATCAAATATTTAACCTTATTAGTTTTAATGACTATTCCTAAGAAGAATACCCAATTGTCGAAATAAATCTTTTCTCAGAACGCAGACTGTTTCATAGAGAGATAAAGGTTTTTTTTTCTAAACTAATTTGACGCCCATGTTGCATATTGACATATTCCATAGTAAATAATAAGATTTGAAGATTAAACTGGTACTAACAAAACATGTTGTATTTAGACCCTGTAGACAACCCTCCTTCTCCCCCGTTTGTCAGAAATGATTAGGAAAGGGATCATAAAAAAAAAGAAGTTTGATAAAGTTAAATGGCTTTGCTCCCACAATAACGCCAAGAAAGAGATTATGGTATTATAAGGCGTGAAGGCTAAAAATGAAATTTATTGCATTCCGATCACCTTTGCTATTTTAGGTGAGCTAATCACTGTCATAGTTGGTATCTGTGGTGTCATTAACAGTTCATCATAATAATTACTAACAGCCATTCCATATTAAGAATAAAAATATTAAATCTTACATTCCTAATGAATCATCGCCACAAGATTCTAACCTTCCAAACGGTTTTGTATAAGTCTTGGGTTATTTTGGATTTTGATGATCAAGCATTACCAATTTTCTAACATTGATCAAATGAATAGATTTGAAAATAAACAACGAAAATTATTATAATATTAAAGAGATAACTTAGAAACTTACATAGAACCTAAGGGACCGTGCGGGTTGGAGCGAAGGTCCCAAAGCACGTTTTGAAGAAGGTTCGGAACATTGTGGGTTCGATTCCCACCTGGGGCAGTTAGCATTCATTTTTCGGCGGTCCCGAAGAATGAATCTTGACACTTCCACCTTGGTTGCTGTAACCTAGGTAGCTGTCAGAGGTTGGCAAAAAGGACCACTAGGCCCGCTTGCCGGACTTAATTCCCCCACCAAATACCAGTACCAGTACCAGTATATAGAACCTACAAAAAGTTTGAAATGCAATATTTTTTACAATATATTAACTAATTTGTTTAGCATTAGTGTACAGTGCTTTACCGTAATGAAGATTCTGCCAGGTTTTTGTGGTTTATTCTTCGGCGTTATAAAAGTCATATTAAAACAAAAATCATTTTTACAATTTTTAAATTTGTTTTTAAGTCATTTAAAATTATCTTAATTTAAATTTAAATCCAACTCAGAGTGCTACCAATGGGTAGTTTCTCTACACGCCTGTAACACTCCAATTTAACTTAGATCAGATTTACAAAATGTATTATAATGTACATTTGTAAATCGCAATAAATAAATATTGAAAAAAAAATCCAACTTATATAAAATAATGGAATGATATATGAAATTGTAAATGAAATAAAAGTTTTTGTTTTTTCATTCAAACTTTACATTTGAAAAATATGCATTCAACAGAGGTACTGTTAGTAGGAACTACTATAAATTTTGTTTGTGCATCGAATAGTAATTAGCAGTAATAGTAAAATATCAAGAACAGGGTTCTTCGATTTTTGGAAGACTTATTACTTTCTCCTCTTTGAATTCTGTCATTACCTATTTTTAGAATATTGGTAGATTAATAGTTGACAGTATGTAATAGTTCGGGTCGCTGTCAATAAAGTTAAAAAATAGAAAAACAAACCTTTTAATTAATAGCTATTTTTTTGACCCACCTAGCAGAACATCAGGCTGAATCTGGGTGGTTTCATGATTACATTCTTAATTTATTTATTCAGTCAATAAAATAAATGAAAATGTTTATATCTGAGCCGTAAAGATGAATAGATCTTTAGTATGCGTTTAATATATTGTTGTTTTTTTTTTAGTTATTGTTACAGAATTACTAACAAGAAAATACTGCTTCGATGATCTATAATAAGAAGCTCCAACAGTTTCCGAATGGAATACTCAGACTTAATGTAAGACATACTTCACTACAGTGAGCAAAGACGGACCACATACACACGACACTCGACCTACCGACTAAGAGAGAATTTATCACGAGGAATTTCAAATATATTTATAGCTTCCTGCGCAACACAAACCAACAACTTAGGACACTAACACCGACAGGACGGCCACAAAGGTGACAGATCCATTTAAACAGCCTCAGTCCAGACTAAAGATTAGGAACTGACTTATTTCTGATTCAAAAAACCTGGTGAGCTCCGTCTTCATTTGAGTGACACAGAATATTATCTTTTTCCAAAATATCCATTTCTTCAGCCCCCTCTTCGAATGCATCACCAATGCAGTAAAAAAGGTCGCTCTCAACTCGTTTTCCCATCAACTCCACGCAGCCATGGGGCTTGAAAAAAAATAATACATAACAAATAAAACCACGAAAATATAATTTAATAGAACAAAACAAATAAACAATGATTTATGTTTTATCATTCTGTTATATAAAGTGAGGATACGATTTAGAATTCTGAGAGATTTGGAATTATTAATGTTTTAGGTCGTGGGCGAGAATTCGAGAACTTGACTGCGGAAATGGACCTTTAATTGTATTATAATCCCTTCTGCTCATCATTACCTGTTCCGACGGACACAAACGCGACCGACGCAGAATCCCTGAAGGAAATGGATGCGACGTATGCGCTACCTGGAGAAAGTACATTTCCTCCAGGAGAGCCGATTGCCACATCCAATATCCGACCCGCTAGATAGCTTATTACTAAGCCAGCCTCCTAAGAATATTCGATTAAAATACTCTAACTACTGTCCCAGATAGACCCAAATCCCATTGAAAACTCCATCACCGGCTTTCTAAGCAATAAGGTGCGCTGACTGTACCATAAATTGGCACTCGGGTTGTTGGTATGGTATATTTAGAACCTTATCACCATTGCAAATATA
>NW_027114568.1:39145-44095 GCF_000696795.3 Halyomorpha halys
AAGTTGGGATTAGTTATTTGCTGGCGTTTCAGAAACTTTGATTGAGAATATTTCAATAAATTGTTAACAGAATATTTTAATTTTTTTCGCACCTATTAATCAATCATTTGGAAATTAGGTGCATTCAAAATTTATAAATCAAAGTAAAAATAGGTTTGCAATGGTAATGAGCGTAATGAGTATACATACATATCTAAGGTTGTGAATAGTTGATAAAAATGCTATTTTTTTTCATAATCCTATTTCTGAATTTATGTTTTTTAGCATGAATATATATACCAATATATATTTTGATTCTGCACTGTTTCCTTCTTCTGTAGTGGCCTACATTTTAGGAGTTTTTGAGTTGTAATATTGTTGCAGTGGGCGTTCTTTGCTAATTTTTTTTTTTTTTTCCGAACCCTCTAAAAACAGAAATAAAATGTGAATTAGTAGTGCATTACTGTGCAAGAAAGAAAAGTAATTCGTGTTGTGTCTTACCTTTTACTACCTTTGGTATTTGCTAATTAAACATTTCAATTCTGATAATATATTGGGAAGAAACACAAAAGGTGCGGGATAGTAGTTAAAATGTAAATATACCTTTTTTTAAAATTTAAAGCATCTGAAAATTGTAAAATATATCTCAATTAGGCTCTATAGTATCATGATGTAAACTAAAATACTTCAGAGTGTAAACAGGAGTCAACTAGACGATAAAAAAGACGCTTGTGTGAAAATGGTTTTCTGGATCTAATTACTACTAGAAAATCGACCCCATAAATTTCTTGGAGTGTGAAATGGACCTGAGGGTGCGCTCAGACCAAACCACCTGTCTGTCCAGCCACGATGAATCCGTTAGTCAAGTGAGTAGATGTCATATTTAGCTAGTTGACTCTAGATATCCATCTAGACTGGCTAGATGGATAAGAAGGAAATTGGCAGACTAGTGGGTTACCATTAACTATTTTTTTTTCCCTTATCTCCTAGTTTATTTATTTATTGAAACATTTACAATTATATAATATAACTTATGAACTAAGAAACTATACATAACACTATATACAATTTATCTTGCTTTGTCTTACGGCATTATAAGATGTAATCTACTTGGTCCGCTGAAGGCGGTTCTTACATTTATTGACTTAAATGTTAGGGCTAACAAGGAATGGGGAGGGACAATTCCGGCTGGTGGTGTTGGGGTGTGGGTGACTTCAGGCTGCAGAGCCAGAAGTCCTTCCCTCGGCGAGGACGTCGACCAAGGGGACCGTGCTTTGCCACCTCCCAGGTCTTGGGGGAGGGGCGATTTCTCGGAATAGGGGATTGGCACAGGCTTTCAGTAGCCTATTTTTTAGCCTATTTCCCTACGGCCAATGAATTCCGGCACAGAAGGGAGTTGGAGCTCCTCTCTGATTACACTATTCCTGGCCCTTTGGATTGTCCGAAGGAGGGAATTCTGGAAGCTCTGCAGTTTGGTTAACGATGATTTGTCAGTAGTTGTAAGATTTTCAGTAAAGTTAATTAAATTTTGAATTTTGTATTTTCTGATTTCTACTTTTAGTTTGTTAGTCAATTTGGTGTAATACGTTTTGTCAAGAATACAAGAACCAGCATGGAAAGTGTTGTCTGGATGGTCTGATCTATAAGTGATGTGAAAGAAATATAAATTAATATAACAATTTGAATTCATTAATAAATGCATAAAGATTAATAATACTATACTTATGATAAAGTCTCAGAATAATTACTGTCAAAATACCAAAATTAGCTGGAAAATAACAATTAGGAACTTAAGCGTTATTAATAAGTATTTAAAAAGTGAAAATCAAAAACTAAGTGGGATAATCCCATTATTTAAAAAAAAAATAGGAAAGTATCTCAGAAGCTAACTTTTGTCATGTATTTGATATTCAAGAGCAACTAACGATGTTTCAGGAGCAAAGGAATCACACCATCAGAATCATAAGCTTAAGGGTAATTTAATAATCAAATAATTATTAAAAAAAAAAAGATTATGATACTGACAAAAATCGGAAGATGTCTGAATCATTTGGACTTTGAACAGGAATAATATCGTGATCCGTTACAAACATCATGTGATTTGTTATGATAATTAAAAAAAAGAGAGACATTTATTAATTACATAATTATTCTCATTTTTCATTATTACCTAACTACCTCTCAAAATATTTACAAGCATGGTTCTATAAGATAAATTTACACAATAAATACTTTAAAAAGGAAATTTGTCATTGAATATGCATGGAATCTTATTAAGTTATCCTACTATGGTATTGGAAGAACTTTCATATATTTTCAAAAACCTATTTGTGATGTCACATGTTCATTCTCCTTTATTTGATCATTGATGTTTAAAATGTCTTTAAAATCACCTGCTTAAATACATTAAAATGAAATTAGATAAAAAATGAAACTAATGGTGGACAAAAAACAATTGCTATATATTTATATACACTATTAATTTATTTAATATATTGCTTCTGAAGTTGCTAATACTATTAAGAGATGGCAGAAATCGTTTTTATTAAGATAAGTGGAATTAAGTTATGATCTAAGCTCATGCTAACCTGTTTGTGTAGATTTGAGAATAAGCTCAGATGTGATTTTGTTCCTGAGTGCATTATCATCAAAACTCATCACAATTGGCTCCGTTAGTGAAAGCAATACCTTGTAAGTAAGTGGTTTTAAAAATATAATATAAGAATTCATAACATAACATAGATAGCGCTACATCCCGTCACCGAGACTGGGCCTCCTCCTAAAGCTTTCGCGAGTCAATACAATTAGTTGCAGCAGCTCATCAGTTTCGGACTCCCAGTAGAACCCGTACGTCCGATATCACTGAGTCCTCCCATCTTACATTTGGCCTGACATTTGTCCATGCATCTTCCTAGTTATTGCCGAATCATCCATACCTGCGACGTGCCCGGCCCATCGAAGTCGTTCCTTCTTAAGACACTTGACCAAGTCTATTTCTTTATAAGAATTCTATATATTCTCATAAGAATTAAGATGCTAAAAGATAACAGTCAAACTATAGCAGTTCATTTTCTTTCTTAATATAACATTGGAATTTTCAAGTAGTATGTCCCTATCATTACACCGATATTTTTATTCTAGATTGATTACTTTTTATATCTAGTTTCAGAATCATAGATTTATATTTTATGCTAAGGAAGTTTTAAAATATTATTTTTGTATTTTTGTTTTGCGAAATTCTCGGCTGTCTGTATGAATTCACTTTTACCCTTAGCCGCAAACCTGCAGACTGCCCTATAGTATCCTTTAATAATGTTGCTCTTAGCCCTGTCGAACAGATCACACACACAAGACTGAAAAGACTTCCAATATCATCTGTATGCCGTTGACCTACAAATATACATACCTTTTCATCCGTCTGACTTGATCGAGGCATGCTCCAGGACGACATTGACAATATACACCGTTGGGCCACTGAAATTACGGATGAATATGATCATGAATAATTAATGATTCTGAATTCCGAGCATATAACTCCCTCAAATCTTTACATGATATACTTTATTCCATATTTCACGAAACCACTGGAAGAGGCTTGCAGAAGTCTGGAAGAACCCCGTTTGGGAATCAGCCTTAGACGTTAAAATGTGAACAGCCTAATAACGTGTGTAGCTTGCAAAACTATGTGTACAGCGTACCAAACTTGCGGAACAGAAATTCCTGCTAAACACATTCTGACTGAATGCCGAGCATAAAACTCCCTCGAATCTATGATATATCAGCGGATCTACATACCATCTTGCAGGATAACAAACAAACCATAGATAAACTTTTTGAGTTTCTACATCATTCCAAGCACTAACATAAAATTTAATCAAATATTACCTCAGGTCCCCATGTTGCAATAGTTTCACATTTCAATATAATCGTAGCCATGAATCCGGACCCTTGCCCCTGTGCAAGGGTTCAGTCCAAAAGTTTTCAATTACAAGTATAGCCTTCGCTGCCTTAAATAATTAAAAAAAAAGACTGATTTTTTTCATTTAATTTCATTTCAAATTGCACGTCGATTTCGACTATTACAGCACTTACTAGACAAACGGTCTAAACTTTCAATCCATTACAAAAGACTTTTTTTTTTTCTGGCATACGGGGTTCGGCAGCAGTGGCGTAGTGCGTTAGACTTACGCATGCAACTGCCACCAATAGTTATCTTTATTGTCTATTGCTGTCTAGGTGACGCCTTTTAGATGGGCTACACCTTATCCACTGCATCCGTCCGTCCTGGCCCAGCCCTTCTGGTCTTCATTCTGCGTCTGCTCCTTCACCTACATCTTCTTGACTCTGTGGCTCACCGATTCCGGGTGGTCGAGCACTTCCTAACTTAAAGTGCGTCGTGTCGACCACCTCCTTCCACCCGTAGATGAATTCCCTGAAGAAGGGATAATTCTCCTCCTTCATCAGACGAGGGATATTAATAGACTGATCTTCATGACTGGAATAAGGCCAATCTGGACAAACGGAGTTGGGCTTTAGACTCCACTAAACCTTCAAATTCCTTTTGTATCAATCCTTCGTAAAAACTTCAAAGCTCTGGACTTTAACACAAATAAAATCATCCATAAAGACCTTAAGGTTCCAAATCCAAGACTTTTTCCTTCATATTTTTATTTTTAACTTCTTTATCTAAGTCGAACATGTTTAAATTCACTCTTACCCGTTCTATAACTTCTGTATCAGGTTCAAAGATATCGTTAAGACAAATTCTTTGTCACTGATAACATCTAAATTTGTTTTTTCCGGTATGGACTTTTTAGTAGGACAATTTTTTTCTAACATTATATTTGATTCTATTTTATTGTTTACTATTGGTTCTATTTTGATTGTACTGTTGGATAATTTATTATTTTTTTGCTCTATGATATCCAAACTTCCTATTTCTGGGTTTATAAAATGGTCGGTGTTACTAAA
>NW_027114568.1:44433-44660 GCF_000696795.3 Halyomorpha halys
AGTCATTTAAGTTCTCAAGTTCATCCGCTTTTGACATTAAATTAACTCCAATATTAAAAGGCATATTAGAGTAAAAATGATAGAGTATTTGGCGCTCTAACGTGGCAATAATTAATTCTTTATTATTTATTTTATTAAAATAGTAGTGATATTTTTTTAATCGATTCCAATCTTTCAAGATAATCTAACGGGTGTTCATTAGTTTTTATTTTAGTTTCAAATAAATC
>NW_027114568.1:45727-62181 GCF_000696795.3 Halyomorpha halys
TTAACCATAAAATAGTTTGACTGATGCAAGTCCATTGTGAGATGACAGCATGTACCTGCCTAAGTGTCAGCCCTTGCTATTGATATAGGATACTAAGGGCTTGACAGGGCTGTTAGAATGGTCTCAAGGGCCTTATGGGAACGTAGTTGTTTTTATTGAGTTTCTTTTGTAAGGCAATGTGAACACATGGAACCATATGTCTAAAGTGACTTAGGTTCAGTTGGGCAAGGGGCATTTTTTAAAATTTATAATACCGGTTCCTTAACTCGCACAATAAAATTCTTTAACATAGACCATGTAATTAAGAGAATTACGGAGATAATGCTGAAGGTGGCCTATGTACCAGAACCACTCAGGCGGGGGCGCACGATATTGATTTATAAAGGCAAAGGAGATGCAAATAATATATCATCCTGGAGGCCGATTACGATATATTCGATCGTGCACCGAATTATTGAGAAGGTGCTTGATTGTGAACTGAGGAAACAGGTCACCTTCCACAGAAATCAAAGGGGTTTTATAAAGGGCCTTCCGGGAGCGCACGTCAACGCGAGAATTATCGATGCGATTTTGAAAGAAGTAAGAAAAGTAATTGCGCGGTGGTATTTCTCGACGTTGTTGGTGCCTTTGACAATGTTGGCCATGACCATATGGTGAGCTCACTGAAGGCGACGGGTGTGTCGCCGGATCTTAGAAATGTGATTTCGGCTCTCCTCACTACGAACACCATCAAATAAATACCATAAAAGTTTTTGGAGGTAAGTGTAAAAAAACGAACAGTAGCTCACTTGCTAATATCAGAAAGCCAATAAATGAGATTTGAAAGCAGCAATAATAACTTAAAAATACATGTTAAAGAAATGCTGCCAATGTAGTCAGCATGATCTCAATTTTTCTCTTAACATTAGCAGCCACTGGAATCAAGAAATGCAAAAGCGGACTTTGGAAAATGCCTGAAAGTGTGCTATTGATGAATCTCTAGCTTTGTTAATTGACTGCACCAGTGACGCGGTTGGGAGAGAAGTGCAGTGATCTATTGGAGCCTTACCTTCTACAGTCGGGGGGGGGGAGAGGGGTAAGGCTTGGTTTGGTGTTCACCTGCATAATGTAAATATTGTCTATAGGTGCAAATGTGTTTTTATTTTACTGTAATTTAAAGTTAATTTTCTTTGCCATGTACATGAATTATTTTATTTTATTTTACCACGTAATCAGTTATTTTTATCATATTTTTGTAGATTTATATTTTTATTTTTACAAGTCAAGATAATGTTATCTTTAATTTATATATATTTCTTTATTAATATTATTTTACATTAATTTTTTTATTGTTATAATTTACATTTGTTTTCTGTTTTTTTCTATTTCTGTATATATTATATGAATGTGTTTTTAAATACTAATACTTAATGCCCTTATGTGTGACAGGTTGTATAATTTCTCTTAGATAGTAAAAAAAAAATTTAGTTGCAGACAGGGTTGGGCATTAGCTAGCAAATATTTAGTTGCTAATGTGCAAACTAATAGCTGAATATAAGAAGGTCAGGGTTGCGGTAAAAAAAAGAACAAATAGTTTATAACAATTTTAATGTTCGACGTTTCGCCCCACTTTGCAGGGCTTCATCAGAGCAAAAAAGATACAAAAAAAATTGAGAATATTAAAACAATAAGGTAATTTAAGCTAGGATACATATTATGTAAAAATAAAGTGATAAGAAATTACATATAAATAAAAGGAAGGAAGACATAAAATAGTATCAATATAAAATAAACTTGAATAAACAATGATAAGAATAAAAAATAAGTAACAATGGCAAGAGTAAATTTTTTTTAAAAAAATACGTGAAATATACAGTTAAAAAAGTACAGGAGGCGTACATAATACAAAAAAAAATACGGAAAAAGAAAAAAAACGTAGAGATTAAATAAACGTCTTGAAAGAATAACTATAAATAAAAATAATAATGATATTAAATGAGCAAAGAACAAATCAGGACCACCTACCTATTCAAAGCGAAAGGTGGAACAGAAGGCGACAAGAAAGTGGAAGCGTGGAGGAGGCCGTTTAACGGCTATGTTTCTATTTCAAATACGTCGGAGGAAGTAGTCATAAAGATGTGACGAAAAAGGAAAAATAATATGAGAAAGATACAGAAATATGATAATAATAATAATAATAACTATAATAATTTTCTAATTTGGAAATGACTAAATAAATTAAAATGATACATATCATTACTAATAATATGAATATATAATGAAGAAAATATAGTTAGGGTAGTTAATACAATATAGGATATAATAACAATGATTGTAAAAGAAGTATTATAAAAAAAATTACATATAAATAAATAAGAAAAATAATTAGACAATGATAACAACTGTAGTTTTTATAAATCATGAAAATAATCATTTATCTTCACTGATAATAGTAGTAGTAAAGATAACAGGAGTAACATGAATAATATAAAGTGAAGTAAAGTAATTTAAAAATCGGTAAAGTGAAAGTTTACAAAATAAAATAAAAGTACAAGGTGAGATATAAAAAGAAGTACATAAATACAGGTTAAAAATAAGTAATAAAGTATAGAAAAAATAAGTGAAAAATTGTGATAAAATGTTAACAATATAGGTGATGATGATGATAAGTGAAATTAGTTAATAGAAACATGTGAAGTAAAAGTTTACAAAAAAACAAAACAAAGTAAATGTGAAAGTTAATAAAACAGATGAATAAATATAAGTGAATGCAGTGATAGATAATATAAGTGATAGAGAGATAACAAACCGGTGAAAAACAAAAGTATAATAGAATAATTTGGTGATGATAATAAAATGAGCTTAAAATTATTTAGTCTTAAGTATGTTTAATAAATGGCTGTAGGTATGTGAGATACAGTTTTTATCGATTTTGTGGTTAACTGGAAGGGGTTCAAGATGTATATAAATTGATTCTGAGATGAGTCTCTTTTGGTAATTTGGAATAGTGGCTAAAATAGTGGTATGGTCAAAATCAAAAGCATGATAAAGTGTAAGGGCATGTTCTGAAAGTTTAATATCATTATTATTATTTTTATTTATATTTATTCTTTCAAGACGTTTATTTAATCTCCACTTTTTTTTTCTTTTCCCGTATTGTTTTTGTTTTATATACGCCTCCTGTACTTTTTTAACTGTATATTTTACGTATTTAAATTTTTTTTTCTTTTCTTAGGTTGGCCCAAGACTCCCATTGGGGTCCTACACTGCCCCTGTTGTTATATAATAAAATAATGGATGTAAATTGTTATTATTTATTTAATTTTAAAAATCTACTTTGGATTCTGCTATAAATTTGCACAACGTCTGAATAGTAGCCCTATCTAGATCTGCCAGCCCTCGGAGGAAAGTGCTATTGTTTTGGATGAGGGGATATTTAATCCTGTATTTGTCATATATACTGCAATTTAGTCCAAGAGTCCTCGATAGAGTTGCATGTCGAACATTTATCATTATTTTTCACTTTAATTAATGTCAAGCCGCGATTTGTACGACCATGGTTAATTCTTAATCTTGTAAGTAACACTATATCTTTTCTGTTCAGCTTGACAAAAGTGTTAGAGAACTATGGGCGTGGAGAGACGTAAGGTTGGATAGTGAAATGATCTTTACCTTTCAAACTTGACTCCCAGGCATACCTATCCTGCCATTCACTAATGAAGCCTTTTTTTAACCATCTAAAAATTTCCTGTAAAGGCAGTTTCGCATTTTCTACTCTTCCTTTAAAAATGTTTACTCTTGCCATTGTTACTTATTTTTTATTCTTATCATTGTTTATTCAAGTTTATCTTATATAGATACTATGTTATGTCTTCCTTCTATTTATATGTGATTTCATATCACTTTATTTTTACATAATATTTATCCTAGCTTAAATTACCTTACTGTATCTTATTGTTGTAATATTCTAAGTTTTTGTATATTTTCAGCCCTGATGAAGCCCTACAAAGTGAGGTGAAACGTCGGACACTAAAATAGTTATAAACTATTTGTTCTTTTCTTGACCGCAACTCTGACAATCATCTTATATTTAAATTTTTACGGTCAACTATATATATATATAAAATAGCTAAATAGTTGTCAGAATTAGTTCCCTTAATTTTTTTTTATTTTCATTTACAGTACCGAAAACACATTGATCCCAATATGCTTGAAATCCGAAAAGTTGAAATGAAGCGCGAGATCACAAATTCACTATTATTTTCCTTTTCAGCACCCCCATAAACGTATATAAGGACCCCAATTTGTTAGAAATCCGAAAAGTTAAAATATTTCGATTTTCAAGTGCGAGATCACAAAATCGCTATTATTTTTATTTTGAGCACCCCTGAAAACGTATATAAAGACCCCAATTTGTTAGAAATCCGAAAAGTTAAAATAAATTGATTTTCAACCACGAGATCACAAAATCGCTATTATTTTTATTTTGACCACCCCTAAAAACGTATATGAGGACCCTAATTTGTTAGAAATCCGAAAAGTTAAAATAAATCGATACGCAAGCGCGTTATCGTAATATTGATTATTTTTTGATTCTCAGCATCTCTGAAATTAATCAATTGACCTGAGAAAACAAAACATTGCCATATTTCAGATATAAGCAAAGTTAAAATGATTCCTGTATTTGGATTTTTGTATTATAATATTATTTATTTAGTTTTTTCAGTTGGAACTAAGATAGATAGAAAGATAGAACTAACTAAATATCAGTTTCAGCTATGGCCTGACGCTTCATGACTAAATGTTAGTTGCTGATTTCAGGTCATAGCTAATTAAGTTCCAAGAGTTAGCTTTGAGCCTACAGCTAACAGCTATCCGGTTAGTTTTTAGTTCCCATTGCAACAACAGCTAATTTAGCTTTAGTTTTTAGTTGTTAGTTATAGCTAACTTTTGCCCAACTCTGTTAACTGCAGACCTCCGTCAGGGAGCGTGGAGCATTTTGCTTTGGGCCAGGACTCGGGTGACAGCCATGATAAACTGTAAATTACAGAAACACTAAATATTAAGAAAAACGTTGGCCGAAAAAGCGAAATATTTTCATTCGTATTATAATTAATAGATAGCATGGAATAAATTTGTTCCCCTGTATGGCAATCGATTGTAGTCAAAGGTCTGAACCTTGGACCTAATAACGTGGAGCTGTGTACATAGATGGATTTACTATTTACAACCTTTAATTTTTCTTATTATATCTTACTTTTTTACATTTTATACCCCTATTATTTTACACTTATGTTTTTTTCTCTTTTTTTTCCTTTTGTAACTATGTGTTTGTATCTTTTTTAGCCTTAACGAAGCCCTGCAACGTGGGGCGAAACGTTGGCTCAATAAAATAGTATAATTATCTACTATTTGAGTTTTTTTTTTACCGCACCCGGACCATATTCCATTCAAAATATTTATATACTCATCATGCCGATATGTTAAATAAAATTGTTCAATCATAAAAAAATCATAATTTTTAACTTAAATTTCACAATGGATTAAAATTGGAAACTTAGTAAATTTATTACTAGAGAGGTAATAAAACAACATATTGGACATGTTGAATTGTCCAAAGAGGTAATGTCTAATAAGGAGCATTCGTTTGTGCTACAGATATAGATAATGCACCAATAGTTAAAGACACTAATTTAAGTAAGGTTATAAAACAATTTTAAACTATAAAGATGACTTGATTTACAAAATGAATATTGAAAATATGACAGATATGTGATAAATATGACAAATACAAGACTTTTAATATATATAACACATATAACATAGATACAAATTGTTGATAAGAATAAATTAATTATTACAATTTTAAGAAGCAAAGGTGCATGAGTATGGGATAATTGTCCCTAAACGTTGTAAAAGCAAAATATAGAATAGCTGATATTCTATTTGGAATTTTTTTCATTTCAACAATTTAAAAAATTTAAATATCAAAGCTTTTTAGATAAAAATCCATAGTACGTTTAATGGATTTTTCCGTTATATTGTAAATTTTACAAAACAATTGTGTACAAGTAGAAGAACTTGACAGTTGTAATCTATTATATTTTTAGTTTTTAATTAGTTAAATAATAATCGAGTAGAGGTATTGAGGATAAGAAATTTATGGAAATAAAAATTAGCTAAAATAAATGTAAACTTTAGAGACGATTCGCGACCTTAGCACATGAATCGATTTGAATTATCCTCACCCCACTCACCTTTTGACATATCTCTCTTATTTGCAGCATTTCTGCAGTAATAGAGCATGAGGGAAAATATAGTTATCTGGGCCATCCTTGTTTGTCTAGGTTATTTTATTTTTTCAGATGAAATAACAAAAACAAATGACAAGCTATTTTTTCCTTCTAAGAGCTTTCCTTTGGATTGCGAGTAACAAACTATCTCCATCATCTGGTAATCATATCACATGTTGCTCAGCTGTAATGTGGCTAAAGAATTCGCCAAAAAGTTACTTAATAGTATTTTTAAGATTTATCGATGTAAAAAAAAACAAATATTTCTGATGTTTCTAGGTTTTAATTATATTACATTTTAAAGAATTATAATTTACAAATATTTCTAATATAGCCACAGGAGGTATCATGATATCAATCAAAAAGAAGAAACGATAATACATTTACTCGACACTTAAATAGTTCGTTTACCATATCATATCCGCAGATCGTGCTCAGCTGAAAATGTAATTGATCTTTGCTTTCGAGTCCACCTCTTTCTTGAACTTCGATATTTTTTTCTCTCTTTCTTATCACTTAAAATGATTAAGGAAGTAGTTGTTTTAAGAGTTGAGAGATTTCTATTTTTTTTTTTTTTAGCTGACATTTGGATCATTTTTATTTATAACTAATCAGTTGTGTGAAACTTTATTCTTTAATAAGGTTTGGAAGATTTCCTATAATGCAGTGACTGAGAAATCATTCCGTATCATAACGTAATGATAATTATTATTTAGTAAGGGTCATTAATTTCAAATTTGTGATCATGAAAGATTCATCAAAAATAGTATATAAAATTGGATTGTAAAGGATCAATCATTTGTCAGCATTGGTTCAATTTTAATTCAAAATTTCAAGAACTAAATGAGAGAATTGGTTGTTGAAAAGGAAAGGAGGAATAATTATATGATAGGGGAACCTACAATGTTGTCGGAAAGAATATGAACAGCATAACAAGGTATTTCATTACTTAATGTGGCTTAAGCCAAGGTCTAACCCTGTGACAGTGGTCCCATTTAGAATCTACTTCATATTTCATGCTTGCCACATTTTATACCTGCTACTAATAGTGATTAGTAGCAGGTATAAAACGATAGTGATCAAGGCTATTGTATCAGATTGCTATATACCAATCCATCTGTAATTATAATATAGTTGTATGATGTTTATACCTATTAATATAACTTTATTTATGTTATTTTATGTATATATAATTTTTACGGTACTTGAGTTTTTATTTATTAAAACATAGTAATACCCATAAATTATTCTATTGAATAACCTTGGTAGATGATAATGTGATAGATAATATTGGATCGTTCCGAGTAGATTCCTCCCATTTAATTATTGAACGCAATAAACCTCAGATTAGGTCAATGTCGCTCGTTATCGACGATGATAAAAGGATACAGCTTCATGCTCATTTATTTCATTTGTATTGTAATACATAATATTATATCATTTCAAACACACGATATAAACTTATTTGTTAATTAATTTTGTAACTGGATGGAAAGGAAGTGTTAGAATACACGGTAATCGAAGGTGGGAAGGGTACTGGAGCGACAGATGAGAACAGGCATTGGTATTGCGGCATTGGCCTTAGAAATTGAATTTAAGGAGATCAAAGATGTACGGTGGAAGGTCGGATGAATAACTTGGTAGATAGAGGATGCTAGAAAATACGGCGAGAGAAAGAATGAAGTCACTTCAGCTCTTCATAAAATATGGATGTGGGTTGGAGATACTCTTGAGAATCCAGAAGATGAATCGTACAAAGCTATGAATGTAACGTTTATTGAATAGATATTGTCGCGTGTTTAATAAAGTAGCGAAATTATTGTAAAGTACATTAGAGTACAATTATTTTCACTTTAATTAATTTCTTAACTTTAACCAAGTTAAAGTTAAGTATTTGATTGCATTGCTTTATTTAGTACAGTTGTACTTATGTCAAAAGTGCATGGCACCCGGTTTGTCAATCATTGAACTTATATTTTTTTTATTTAGAGATAATTATACTTATTCATATAATAGTTTCATGCTTCACTATATATTTTATTAAAAATTAAAGTCAGGTTCGGTCACTCACACTGATAAAACCGAAATGTGACGGCGCTTCTTACGTTGCTAACATGATTCACAAGCGAAACAGATGAGGTGATAAGATAAGAAGTCATTGACAAGTAGTCCTGTGTTTCATGAATGACTCTAATCTACTATAAATTTTACGAAACAGTGTGAAATGCATTTTGATGCATCTTATGAAAGAGCATGCATAATTTTTTGAAATTTAGGAGATAATGTCAAACATTTTAGCAACGAAGTTAATAAGATATAAGGAAACATTACATTATTAGTTCTTTGAATTAAAATGTTGTCATGAGGCAAAATCTTTTGTACCGTCTAAACATATTATGAAAGAATTATTAATAAATTTTTGTTTGTTTATGTTTCATATAACACCATGTTTTTTACTAACTGAATTTGTTAATAACAAGGAATAAAGCTATTATCAAATTTTATTTTCAAAACAACTTAAGATTATGAACAAATAAACAGCTAGTTAAAAAAACTATTTAATATATAATTTTATCCCCCATAATATTATACCCATTTAAGGCTTAAACACTCTTTTATAATATTTTAAATGTCCAACGTTTCGGCAAAAATGGATATCTCCAAGGGCAATCTTGTTCTATTAATTTGTTCTAATATATAACAGCCTTTATTATACATTCATTATTTATGATTTTAAACAACATTATTACAAATAAACTAGCATACCTTAAAGATAAATGTGCTGCTCACATCCAATTATTAAAATATTTTTACAGGCTGCTCTGCTCAGGGCTAATAATTTTAGTCATATTAACTTTAGAAACAATAAAACGATAAGGAATCATATTAGTTTATTAATAAGCTCATGCTTAATTACATATTTTGTCACTTAAATATGCATAGTACCAGCCATAATCCTTACTCCTCTTAAACAAACATGTAAAAAGTATCTAAGGGACATTAAAAGGAGAATAGAAGAGTGTTATTCCAAAGAGTGAGTTATTTCCATGTCCCTTTTCCTCTTTTTTTTTTTTACTATTTTCACCCAACTTCACATAAGTTATATATTCATTATTTTTTTTTTTTTTTTAGATTATTTAAAATTTTGAATGTCATAATTTGTTTTGTTGTGGTACATAAAAAACAAGTCAGAATAAACATCTATACATATACATACATAGAGTAAACCGTTTGGCGTAATATAAAACATTAGTTAGTCATTGAAGGTCAATTTTGATTTATAAAAACATAATAATGTTGTTTAGGTTTGCATTTACCGAAAGGAAATTAACATCTCGGTATTGAACTTCTCATTCCTATGCATAATCACTGGTTTAATAATTAACTGATTTCCTTTAATCAAACTATCGAACAATTTGACTTCATTATTGCTATATCTTGACAGTAAAAAGTACAACTTAATTATTTTATGTCATGGAGGATCATTTACTATTCTTCATCTAACGTGACAAGTGAAATTTGAGTTTGAAAACTATTTTTACAAACAAAAATGATGAAACCCTTCCGCCACGTGCTGCGGTTGATCACATAACCTTTACAATATCTGAAATGATAATTAAAACTGTTATTTTGGAATCTCATTAAAATAATTCAGAGAAAACATCTTATTTAGATATGAAAATAATGGTTATTTAAATTTCTTTCCGGTTGAACTACTTTAGCCAAAGAGAACCTTTTTGTTACAGAATAATTTTTGAAAAAATCCGGTACAATAAATGATGTTTTGTTCATTAAAAATAGCTTACAATACTGAATAGTTCACTATAACGTTACTAGTATTAGAAATTAAAAAAATAAAAATAAATCGTGTATTGAACATGGTCCGGGTGCGGTCAAAGGAAAACTCAAACAGCCGTAAAAAGTTTTACAACTATTTGAGTTTTTCGTTGATAGATGGTCCATTCATAGATTCATAGATGCTCCAGGTGCTGTCAAACCGTGTGTGATAATGAAAGGAAGATGGTCCTTTCATTATAACACACGGTCAACCACCGATCTTCCAGTCAATAGTTTTTTATGTGATCAACTATGTTTCAGGAAAGCTGGACAAGAACTATGAGAGGTTCAACAGTGATATAAGTCCAATAAACTCTGATAATTATCTTTTGTATTTTCCTTAATTAAAAGAGTGGGCTAGTCATGAAACTACGAAATCAATGTTGCCAAGATTTTGAGTCACTACCTTTTTCTGTTCACACACAGAGACACTATCTTCTGTATTATAAAATTACTGATATATATATTCATATACTATAATTATAGTATATGAATGAGAGGTTGACCACGCTTGGCCACTGAGGACAAGTAGAATATAGTTGGCAGGGGATATTTACTCATCGTAATGATTCATACACCTACAGGTAGAATTCAAAATCTAAGGTATACCTTGGATCGAGAAAGGCATATTAAAACTTTGCTAGAGTAAATCATCAGTTCTTATAATGTAGTTGGGGCAGGTTGGAACCAGAGATGGACCAAAATTAGCTATTGTTGAAACTAACAGCTAAAATTACCATGGAACCACCCTTATTCAATAATGAACCATTGATCAATAAATATAGTATTCATGACAATTTTAGCTATTAATTTCAACTATCGCTAATTTTTGCCCACTTGTCATTGGCAGGTAGGAAGATACTCTCACATCGTAACAGATTAAAACGCACTTGCGATCGTACTTCAAAACATGAATTTAATTAATTGGAAGAAAGAATAAAAGATTTGCAATCCAATGAGATGACTCAATCACTTTAAAGCTGCATAAAATGAAACTACGTCCTTACGATATCAGGTAAAAAGTTGAATGGATAAAAAATAAGATGAGTTTTGTCTAAGTAATTTTTAAAATATTAAAAATTAAGCTGATCTATGTATCTGATTTGCATACCATAAAATTTTGAAGGAAATGACCCAACCTTGCTTTTTACTCACAAGGATGAGACAAATGGCAGCCAAATTTTATTGTCTATTGAGCATGCTCAGCTTTCCTCAAGAAGGTTCGTTATACACTAGTTTGGCGATTGATAGAACTTAATTAGTCAAATTACTTTTGTGCGTTACGAGAAACAAATAGTTAACATTATCATCCTCAATAGGCTTCCAAAAAAATAAAATAAATAAGTTTAACTATTCCTGTAATAGTGGTTTTGTTTTGTAAACATAGGCTACTAAAAATGTTACAATCCTTAAAAAAAATTGAGATTTAAGTTGAAAGTTACATATAATTAAAAAAATATATATAAATAAAATCTGTCACTTCAATGTCTGTTACTTCACCAATAGCCGTAAAATCTGGATAGCAAAAGAAAACAAGAACAACTCCTATCACAGATTGTATGAGAGACATTAAAGGTTATTAAACAAAGTAAATTTGACAGGATTATGCTGTAGCTGAATATGGTCATTAAAGCTAGTATTTTCGTTAATAATCTATTAAGTGTCTAGAATATTCGATCCTAGGAAAGACAATATGTTGGCTGGTTATACAATGCAGAATCAAGAGGTATAAGCATTGTAAATATATTTGAAATAATACTCGTAACATCGTGGAGTTAGAAATATGCGTGTACAACAGCGTGTGGACTGAACAGTCTGTTTGTTACCTAAGGGAGTTAAAGCGTCCACCATAGATAGCATCTTCCTAGCTGCCACGGCACGGGTTTGAATTCATTCTGAGGGGGTAGACTTTTATTTCGTAGTGGCCACAAGGAATAGAAAATTGACCGTATCACTCTCGTTAGAATATGTTGGTTACCTCTAGACCAGGTAGAGGTAATAAAAAAAAAGTTGTTGGACTTGAAAAATGAAAAAAAATTCTGAATAGCTTATCAACTGTGAATAAACAGGTAGGAAAGAGCGAAGTAATGGTATACATTTTATTTTTCAACATTTTGGCACAATTAAAATGTGGCAGCACCTCATTTTGTCAATTTCTTTATTCTTGACAAGTTTTTTACATTGAATATATATATCTGTATATTTATTTTACAAATAGTATTATCGTGAAAGATATCGTCATAAGGACTGGGGTAATATCACACAGTATATGAAGTAATGCCGTACAAAACACAAGACTAGTTGAAAATAAAACAATTAAACAAATTATAACTGTTCAACTTGTTTGCAATACTAAAATGTAAATAATTACGAAACATCAAATTATGACTGAAAAATAGGAGCTCTTTTACTGGTAAACTATGCGAGAGAAAGGTGGAGTCAAGTTATCTCAACTAATCTTTAGGGAGACTCACTGCACCCGTATCATTCTGCTCGGAATTGCCCGGTTAGGAAAAATAATTTCATGTTTTCGATTATAATCCAAAAACTTTACCATAAATAACAACTTTAGATCGGAGGAATAATTGCATAGAGTTAATTTAAATGTAATTACTATTAACATATTTCTTTTACATCTATACTCTGATTTTATAGAAAAACTGGTTGCAATCAAATAAAGGATTCGTCAAACAGCCTCATGCTGTTAAAAAAACTCAATATCTATCTGGGTGTAATTGGGATTCTTTCTTCTGTGCAGTGGCACTAAGGAGTGCTCGTTAGATGATTTGAAACAGCTATACATTTTATTTTTTTTATTGATGTATTATAAGGCACCAACCACGTATGGGTCATTATTGTCTTATTTTCCTAAAAAACAAAGGCTATACTTCTAATTTAAAACTTTTGGACTCTACTCTTGTACGGGGGCAATGGTTCGGATTCATGGAAACGGTTAAATTGAAATGTGAAACTATTCCAACGCAGGGACCTGTGGTAAAATTTGATTAATGTTTATGGTAGAGCTTGGAATGATGGAGAAAATCCAAAAGTTTATCTATGGTTTGTTTGTTATCCTGCAAGATGGAATGTTGATCCGCTGATATATCATAGATTGCTTGGCACGCTGTAAACATAGTTTTGCAAGCTATACACGTTATTAGGCTGTTCACATTTTAACGTCTAAGGCTGTGATTCCTAAACGGGGTTCCGCCAGACTTCTGCAAGCCTCTTCCAGCGGTTTCGTGAAATACAGCAGTAATGGGCTATTCTACATCAACTGAACACAGTTTTAAACCTAACCATATCAGATTTTTTTCAGTTTAGCACAGGTTTTGTGAAGGTATCCTTGCCTTTCTTATTTTTTTGCTGAAAATGCGGCATTTGATACTATATTTGCATCAGATGATAATGTAGGAGTTCTGCCATTCCTACTTTAACCGAAAGGGTTCCACCATTTTCCTACTAGTACTAAAAGAAGAACGCCAACAAAAGTCGACAACCACTGGTCTAAAGAAATTAATGAAGACGTAAGTAGTCTGTTTTCGTGGGTTTTGACGGAGTTCAATGGTTAGAGGTTTTTAAGTAATGATGGTTAGTAGAGCTGTGCCTCACAATAGACTAATAAGCTTATTGGCTATAGGATAACTCTACATACAATGACTACTGCCGTTGGATGAAGATGTATTTAAAAAAAAAAAAATAACAAATGACATTTCAAGAGTTGGTATTAGATAATTAAACAAGAAGTTCAAAAGTACATCATTCCTTGTTAAAAATATTAAGAATGATTTCCGACAAAATGGTAATGATGGTCAGTGGGACTTCTGGTGAGATCTTTTAACTCTTGACGGCTATCTACAATTTATTGTACTTTACCGACTAGATTGAATGGGTCGAAATTCATTTCATTTTTATTCATGTGTTATCTTCTTAAGTGTACTTATATTAATTACTTTATTATTAATTTTCTATTATATTTTACACTTTTCTGTATCCCCGCTCATTTGGTATATTTTGTTTCTTAATTACTTACACACATTGTATCCCATTATTTTATACTTTACTTTTCCTTTGTTTTTCTATCTGTTTTTTTTTTTTTTTAAATATTTCTTCTCCCCCTATTATGTATATTTCCATTTATTGTTCACCTAATTTAAATACTGTTTTATCATGTTTACTTATTAATTATTTTCGTTATTGTGGCACAACTGCCGTCCCCACTCCTCCCAATACCAACGGTCACTTTTGTTTTGACTGTCAAAATAGGTATGCATTCTGTCTCATCATTTGATTTGTATTCTTTTTTATTTTTACATCTCTTTATTTGTATTTTCTTTAATATTTCTTTTCTTATCTATCTGTTACTATTACCCTTTACATTTACTATTTACAACCTTTAATTTTTCTTATTATATCTTACTCTTATACATTTTATACCCCTGTTATTTTACACTTATGTTTTTTTTTTTTTCTCTTCTTTTTTTTTTCCTTTTGTAACTATGTGTTTGTATCTTTTTTAGCCCTGACGAAGCCCTGCAACGTGGGGTGAAACGTTGGCTCAATAAAACAGTATAATTCTACTATTTGAGTTTTTTTTACCGCACCCGGACCATATTCCTTTCATCTTTACACACGGTCAATCAATAATCTTCCATTACTATTTTTTTGTTCTTTTTTGACCGCACCCGGACCATATTCCTTTCATCTTTACACACGGTCAATCAATAATCTTCCAATAAATATAATTGCTCTGAGGTGGGAATCAAACCCAAATAGCTCTTGACGATGATCACTAAAACCTTCTCTCTGAAGTGTAATAGGTCTACTGGTACTGAACAAGTCTGGTAATTGGGCCTAATGGTCCTTTTTGCCAACCCCTAGCGGCTACCTGGATCGCCCCCGCATACTAACCAAGCTGGGAGTGTCAAGATTCATTCTTTTGAGGAGGCCCCTCACCTCCGGACTTAAAATAGCTCCTTTTTAGAATGGATAGCTCGTATATGACATGAAACATAACAGGTAACCTTAAAACACCAAAGGTAGTAAAAGGTAAGACACAACACGAATTACTTTTCTTTTTTACAGTAATGCATTTACTAATTCACTTCTTATTTCTGTTTTAGAGGGTTCGGGAAAAAAAAATAAGATTCATTCTTCAGGACCGCCAGAAAATGAATGTTTAACTGCCCCAGGGGATATCGAATCCACAACCTTCCGAACCGAGCGAACAGGGACCTGCGCCCCACCCGCAGGCCGTCATGTCCCTGTAATAGGTCTAACTCACCTTTTAAAGCCCTTGTAAATTTACATCTCGAAATCTTGTTTTAGCTTCTTTTCTATTTAGTGTTAATGATACCTCTATGTGTTTTTGTAGTGGGTCTAAAGTGCACTACTTCTTTTAACAATAATATAACATAATGTATAAAAAATAACTATGCTGAAGCATTATACATGTTTGTCTGAAAATGTGATAAAATATATGAAAACTCACACTGTAATTCAGACATAAGCCACTCACTATATTTCATTTTCTGTCATATTATTCAATTTGTAGATTCAATACTTGTTTTTTTCAGTTTTTTAAACATTACTTGCATATCTTATATTATACATATCTTCTTACCTAAATGATATTATATTTCATATTTCACTGTTTTCAATCTACTACCATCTAATTCCACGATTATCAATCATTTTTTTTACTATTCAATCATCAGTTATCAATTTTTTATCATTTATGATTCAATTCGATATTTTGTATAATTCCAAATTTGTTTGCATACTATTCCTTTTCAATTTGTAAAGCTTTTTTTTTTATTAAACTTAATTATCGCTGTTAACTTTAAATGGTATATGTATGAATTCTATGTTTATGTTCAGGCACGAAGTTGATTTAGATTTATGGAAAAGTAAATCTAATCGTAATATCGATAGTGGTAGGCTTTGAAAATGCTATTATCCAGCTTAGCTTTCTAACTGGTATATATATTTTTGGTTGGTCTTGAGGATCAGTGAATAAAACATCTTAATAACATAAAATCCTCTCTTTTGATTATTAATCTTTTTTTCTGTATAACCTGTGCTATAGTTGTAATAAAAATATGCAACTCCCTTTTGATATTATAAAATACAAAAGAAGTAACTTGTAACTAATTTTGTATTTTATAGTACTAGGGCTTATAGTTTTTGATTTTTAATAAAAACAAAATTAAAAGTATGCATAAGCCAGAAAGACTATAGTAGCAACTGGGCCCAGTACATGAAGTATGAAATGAAATCAAAAAATAACTTTATTCTGGGACATATGTCCCCTAAGGAGTGCTCGTTAGATGATTTGAAACAGCT
>NW_027114568.1:65302-81101 GCF_000696795.3 Halyomorpha halys
CACTAATAAATTAATAGTTTCTATAAAAAAGAAAGTTTTCCTTAAGTTGAGAAATAAAAAAGAAAATGGGGTGTTATAATGACAATATAAAAATAGGCTAAGCAATAAGAATAAAATATAACAGATTAACTGAGGTTTAAATCTAATGTAACCAGGGGGGTGGCTAAATCTAGTCAGTGGAAGGCTTCCAGATCCTCGGCTGTATTAATGATGACAACAGGTTGGCCAACTTCTCGGGGGCATCTGACTCCCCTCGAGGGAACCAGACGTACCTCAATCTACCGGCTGCCTTCACCTTCTTCGCCTATATACATGAAGTATGTGTTAACTTTAGTCATAAAAAATACAGTAAATATTTAAAATCAAAATATACTAGTACAAGGAATTCTTAATTCATTCCTCTTTATTGATAGGTGCAAACAAACTTATAACTGATCTAGATTAAAATAAAAGAATATCTTAGGATCCTTGGATTAAAAATCTAATTCTGTACAAGATTTAAAATTATTTCTCATTCTTTTAAAACCACTTATGTTCGTACACTATACTCACAAGATAGGCAATAGAAATCGAAGCTCTGTTATTGAATGTATAAAAAGCTTTTTAGATAGATGTTTGTTTCTCTTAATTATCAATAGCTTTGTGATGGAACGTCGAGGAAATCCGAATGCTGTTTTAGTTATAAATAGAACTTTGTAAATACTTAGAGTTATACCAATAGGATCAAGGATTCCAGGACTCAGATGCTTCAAAATCCTTGTGATCTAAAATTAGCCACCCTAATGAACAGGAGGCAACAGTCCAACCGTAGATAATAACAACGCAAGGTCACATCCACCGCTATCTGGGCTACTTAAAGCAGGCAATGGGAACTAAATCCTCTAATCCGGAAGGTCTGCCACCCACCGCCATCTAGATTGGCCGAGCTTGGAGGAAATTGTCTCGTGTAAATTGTCCCACACGGAAGCCCCTAGATAATCTGGAGGAGGGAGCTTTGATCCGTGATAGCTGGAGTCAATAAGGAGTCTTCTTGGTAAATGTGGCTATTTGTAAGCGCATTATCGCTATCCTATGGCTATCTCGCCGCCGGCAAATGAATACAAAGTGTCGGCCATTTTATGGCCAAATCCTCTTTATCCACTCGATACTTGTTACCCCTCTATACTTTCCAAAATACAATACAAATATAAAAATGTGTTTAGGAAATGGTAAACAACATCGTATTGAGTATATATTATCTGCAAGTTACATGAAGTCAAAATTAACATAATCTAACATTCTTTTGGTTCAACCAGGTAAACTATAAGTCTAAAGCCACGGTATTTAGAATAAAGTCGCTGAAAGTGATGGAGATTGAAGAAAAAGGTATAAACAGATGGTCTATTGTAACATGTGCACGTTGAACTGGCAGGAGCTTAAAAAAATTTTCTCCGTTTCACTAGTATGATAATTTTTTTCAGATTACCCTAGTTATTGTTTTAATTTCACTGAACACATATATACCACCCTTTGGTTTGAGAGAATGACTAATTCCATAAAATCATTGTTATTATTGTCAATATAGCTAAAACAATTTAGCAATGAATAAATGGTTAACAGCAGAAATTAAAATTTAGTTTAATATTATATTTTTATATTTCTGCCATATTTTTGTAAAAGAAATATGTTAAAAATTTGGTACGAGAAACCCTTCCTGGTAATTTCCAACTTAGAGGGAAAGAGGGGGAATCACCTACAGGGTGCCATTCTGGAGAGTCAAGTTTTTATTTCGTGGGACCACTATAGAAATAAAAAGTAGATCCCCCAAAGCCTGGAAATACGGTGCTCCAAAACGAAGGTTGACTCAAGAGTAATGGATAGCACCGGGGAAGACAATGGGTTTGGGAACAGTTTTTATTACCATTGACCACAAATCTGGTTACTATCAGATAATATGCATCCCAAAGCCCAGGACAACACAGCGTTAATCTTCCTTCGGGGGATACCAGGAATTCACATTGCAACCTTGGAACTGCAGCGGCGCCGGTTTAGACCCGGTTCGGAAAGAGGGGGAATCACCTACAGGGAGCCATTCTGGAGAGTCAAGTTTTTATTTCGTGGGACCACTATAGAAATAAAAAGTAGATCCCCCAAAGCCGGGTATCTAAATATATCTAGGGATATCTAAACGCACGGCCATCTACTGTGAGTGACTATTATTTTTATTTTTTCCTTAAATTTTTCCAATCATTAAAAGACTCAATCTTGTTTTGTTTTTTTTTTAAACCAAAATAAGTTTAATTAGTGTACAAATATGAATATTTTACTAGTTTATAATTCATTTAATTTTATATAGGATGATTTCCTTTATTTTCATTTTTTTTTTATTTTATAATCAAAAATTTTTTTATATCAGTTGGAAGTTATTTTTTTTTTTTATCATTTTAGTTTCTTCATTATTTTTTTTTCTTTTTGTAAGATTCATTACAGGTCCTCTGTTTTTATTTTAACCCGAACCAGTGAATATTTTAACTTGGGTGAGAGGTTGGTTTTTCATTCACGAAACCCCCCTCGCCCCAACAGACACTATAAATTCAAACAGATAGATTTAGTTTGAAAAACTTTCCCAAAACATTTCAGCGGTTAATGGATTAAATGCTCAGAGAAATCGATGAATCCATGAGCCAAGTCTACATAGACGACTTCTTGGTTTTTAGTATAAAAGAAAAAGCACATGTGACACACTTGAAGGTTGTATTTCAAATCAATGATGGTTAAGTTCATCATGCTGAACAGAGTAACACATTTTTTAGGATTGAAAAGTAATCTAGGCAAAATTGGAACTCATTGCATAGAGCATCCACGACGTAGACAGTTGTTTTTAAAATCATATCGATTTTTTACAAAATGTGATATATTCCTCTCAATTTAGAATCCTCCCTAACAACATGGTCTGCGTGAATGGCAATTTTTTTCCAAAAGCTGACAGGTTTAAATACCTCGGCTTCACAATAACATCAGTAAGTGATCAACGGGCTCGACAAACAAGAACAGAGCTTTCTTCTCTGTGTCAAGGATGCTGAAATCCCTAAAACTCTGAAACTAGTGGTGTAAAATGCCATGATATAGCCAACTCTGATATATAGCTGTGTTACCTGGGCCCTAACAGGTACTGAATTGAGCAGAATCTAGAGATTTGAACGATAAGTCCACCGTACAATTAAATGAGCTATATGGGATCAGATCCTTAACACTTGGAGGAGATGAAGTGCTAGAAGAGATTTGTCAATATCTCATGATATGAAGGAAATGTTAATATGGGTGGGACATGTGGCTCGAAGAAATCCATTATGACAATTCTACGCAACAAGGCATGCTAAAGTTGATCAGAGACCAGGAACCAGGTGTAGACAAAAAAAGAGATGGATAGACAGAATAGACAAGGATACAAAACAGCTCCAAGTAGGCAACTAGGAAGCAGTACAATGTCTGTAGAGTCAAAAAAAAAAAAATAGATAAATTGTATTCAATGAAATACAGGACTATGAACCACATTCCGTCACATGTGTCCGGGAGGGAACTTTATCGACCCTTTCAATGTGTTAGCAAGTTGAAGAAGTCGTTAGTAAAGGTCTCCGGCTGGAAGGAACTTCTAATCTAGAACAATATGGACATCGTATATATGAACATTCCATGTCTGTAATCTTTTCCTGTTCTGTATGTTATGCAGATGTTACAGTGAGATTATTGTTAAATAAAAAAGTTTCGGTACTGCGTTTTGTTTATGTTACTCTTACATTAGTAGTTCTTTATATAGTGTTTGATTTTGTTGCTGTTGTACATATTTATTGCATATAATGTATACGATTAAGGATCAAGAAAGATTTAGTTATTTTTAGTAGTTCAGCAATACTCAACATATAGGTTTTTTATTTATTTATATTAATTTACGAGTAATTGTTTGGAAACTGGCAAGGGCTTAGATTCCCTTTATTATTGATTAGAGGTATATTTTCCCAGCTGTCAATATCAGCTGACAGAGGGCCGTATCAGCTGACACAACGTGTCATAGATAGAGGATCAGATGAAGAAATAAAATAGTCTTTTATTTAAACTGTTAAGCGTCACTTTTCTTACCTTCTCCTCTTTTAAAGTTTTACCCGTGGCTAAGCATAATTATAGAATCTTTTAAATGCTCCTTTATTTCTTATTAGTCAAATTAATTTTTTCGCTGACATTGGATTTGCCTATAAAAGAAAGACACGGTGATATACATTTCTTCATAATATGGGATAAGGCATGAAGTAATATATGAAAAGCTGTCTGATCTACGAAGTATTGTCCCAACAGCATAATTGTTTATTTTTTCTATCTTATTCGTTTAAAAAACTACATCTAATATGGTCAGACCAGATAATGATAGGCATAAGTGAAATATAAATATTAAAGTTTAGACTATTAAGGCGATGCGGAGGCTATTCAATTGTTAAGCTAGATAAAAAGTACAATATGAATTTATCTCAAGTGATACAATTAATATTTTAATTAACAACTACTAAAATGAAAATAAAGTCATAACAATAAATAATAATTACTAAACAAATTAAATTAAATAAAATAATACTAAAATAACTGAACGGATTTTGAAGTGAATATTAAAGCTGCAAATTTATAATCAGTGAATTAATATAACAATGAGAATAAAACAAATTAAGACGTGGGATTGGAGAGTTTGGGATACAATGTAAGGATCATTGTTCGTTGACAATAGACATGTAAGTGGGGTATTATTAAAGGATAAAGTTGGGCAAGAGGTCATTGGTTACGACGAAGGGTAAATGTGATTTGGTGGGATTTATTGGAATTAATTTTAATCCTCCAATTTTGGCACTATTCTTCAAGGGTGTTGATGTGGGATTGGAGGGTTTGGAATACAATGTAAGGATCATTGTTCGTTGACAACAGACATGTATCATCGGCATACATGGTGATGATAGTATTAGGATGGGTTGAAATGTCAGCTGTGAAAACTGTATAAAGGATAGGACCAAGGATTCTACCCTGAGGTACACCAGTGGTACTGACGGAATAGGGACGAATAAGCGCTGTTGTGATTTACTTAAAATAATCTGTTGGAGAGATAAGAACCGGTAATGAGGAATTATGTAGGGGGTAGAAATTTACGAATGTTGTACAGCAGTCCTGGGTGCCACACTCGATCAAAAGCCTGTTCTACATCAAGAAAGACTCCCGAGCAGTACATTCCGCGGTCCAATGATGACGAGACAATATCAACCACACGATGGCATCGCTAGATAGTGGAGTGGTATCTTCGGAGTCCAAACTGCTGATCCGGTATAATGTCGTTGGAATCAAGGATGGGATACATGCGTTTCAATATGAGTTTTTCAAGGATTTTCCCCATGATAGGTAACAGAGGGATAGGGATTCTTGCAGCTTTTGAATTTGGAAATCATTCTGATTATGGATAAATTCTATGGGTCAGGAAAATATGTGGATCTGAGTATCGCATTGTAGAGGTAGGTGAGGAATAGACCAGATTTTCGAGGAAGATGTTTTAGAATATGGGATGTAATTAGGTCATAACCGGGAGCTTTGCGGGAAGGTAACTTTTGAATGATGTTAGATATCTCTGAAGGATGAAATGCTTCAGGTGGAAGGGTCATTTGGAGTGGAGTATTCAATTCTTCTTCAATGTATTCGATGTGTATTGTATTAAGGATGTCATAATGTGACTCAAATGTCTTAGGAAGTTGCTGATCGAATACCTAAGTTTTTTCATCATCTGATTTTGTCCTTGCTTGTGATTCAGTAGAAGAGGGTGGTTAAAATTTTTGAAGTTAAGAAGCTTCTTAGTGGTCGTCCATAAAGATTCTTAGGTAGTCATGAGGTTTTGAGTTAACTTAGTTAAATTTCGTATTTTGTTTTTTAAGTTCTATTCTGAGTTTGTTTGCCAATGTAGTATAATATGTTTTGATTGGAGAAGTTTGTCGGGGGGTGCGATCAGCAAAGAACAACATAAATAAACAAAACCATATTTATTTATTTTATGCCGACGTTTTGACCTGAGTTTCAGGTCTTCATCAGGAGTTATGGCGTAGAAGGTAGGCCTGCAACTCAAACAACTCAACTACAGTTGCAGGCCTACCTTCTACGCCATTACCCCTGATGAAGAGCTGAAACTCAGGTCGAAATGTCACTGGCATCTACTGAAGTGGGGAATTTCGCCAGTTTTCCAGAATTCAGAAGCTCAACCAGCAACAATCTTCTGTCTCAACCGTCTCAGATCATCATCGCCAGGAATACAGAAGACCTCAAACCATAATCCGAAGTCACAAGGAACCAGCAGTCTCGACGTCAGGCGCCCCAGGCTTCCCATTCCTATCCCCAGACCTCTCATTCTCAGTTTCAAACTCCTCGTCCGCTTATTCCTTCCCATCATCTAACTTTAAAGGTTAAATTACCCCCGGAGCATTCACATCCAGCTCCTTCTCATCTTACTGTGCAAATAAACAACCAACCCCAAATACCGGTAAAAATAGAACCAGTGCCCCATACCTCACGACGGGTTTATCCAACACCCAGCGCTCCGGGTCATACAAACTACCCAGCCTCTGATCCACATCTCAACTACAATCCAACCGATTTAAACTCTATCCTGCCATCATTAATGTTTAGTCATAAGTGGAGTTTTTGAGTCCGGTTTGTTTTCCAAATCATTCCGAAATTTGTCTCAGTCAACTTGTCCTTCAATCAATGAGGGAGGAGAGGGCTTAGGAACGAAGCTTGGTTGTAAGAAAAGGATAACTAGATTGTAGTCTGAGGAAAGGTCATCTGTAGATTTGATAATGGTCCGGGAACAGGAAATTTGGGAGGTGATAAATATATCTAGGATATTAGAACATTTCTTGAGAGATGTAGGCCAATAAGTAGGACTCGTGGTCGTGAGGATATAATAACTATAGGAGGTAGTGACTCGGGAAAGGATATTACCACGGGTATTGGATGTACGACATCCCCATCGTTGATGTTTGGCACTATAGTCTCCTCCAGCAATGAAGCGCAATCCGGATCGGAATAAAGAATCAAGGTGATGGTAGCAAAAGGAATTACTAGGGAGGGGGCAGTATACAGCTCATAATAATAAGTGGGAAGGACGAGTTAAAATGATTACGGAGGCTGCTTGGATAGCGTCAGTTGGAGTAGAAGGAATGAGGGAATGGGATCAGGATTTATGGATAAGGATGCAAGAACCAGCGTGTGTGTTGTCTAGGTGGTCGGATCTGTAAGTAATGTAGTCACGAATATAGAAATGTGACTGTTGAGTAAAGTGAGTTTCTGTCAAAAGAGCAATTCTGTTTTAGTTGTGGAGAAATATATCGAGTTCGTCAGGGTGGTTATTTAGTCCATTAGCGTTCTACAAAAGGATAACTAGGGGCTTTTCACTCATTGTGGGATATTGAAATGAATTGCAGTCAGGATTCTGGCGAGGAGGATGATTAGGGGTTTTATAGTATTTTAGAGGTCCAACAGGAAGGATGGCAGGATAGAGTTTATGTCGGTTGGATTGTAGTTGAGATGTGGATGTGGATGTGGTTCAGAGGCTGGGTAGTTTGTATGACCCGGAGCGCTGAGTGTTGGATAAACCCGTCGTGAGGTGTGGGGCACTGGATCTATTTTTACCGGTATTAGGGGTTCGTAGTTTACTTGCACAGTAAGATGAGAAGGAGGTGGATGTGAATGCTCCGTGGGTACTTTAACCTTTAAAGTTAGATGATGGGAAGAAATAAGCGAACGAGGAGTTTGAAACTGAGAATGAGAGGTCTGGGGATAGGAATGGGAAGCCTGTGGTGCCTGACGTCGAGACTGCTGGTTCCTTGTGACTTCGGATTATGGTTTGAGGTCTTCTGTATTCCTAGAGATGACGATCTGAGACGGTTGAGACAGAAGATTGTTGCTGGTTGACTTGAGTTGCATTTGTCTGCAATTCTGGAAAACTGGCGTCTCTCCACTTCAGGAGATGCCAGTGTGCGATTCTTCTCTGCAAGAGTTTTTAATACCCTATTGTGGGTCCTTTCCTTATGTAAGATTTTATAGACCTCGCACCCTCTGTAGTTCACCGGATGGTCTTTAGTGCACAGTGCACATTTAGCTGGTTCAACCCGTGATTTCTGGCAGGTGTCAAGCATGGAGGCCGGCACATTTGACGCACCTGGCTTGGTGATGGCACTGCTCTTGGTGTGTCCTAGGTTTTGACACTTAGTGCACTGCACTATTATATCTACCTTGGCTGCTCAAAGTATATCGTTTAGTATACAAGTCTTGTTACTTGAAATTCTTCAATATAGTTCCGTGCGGGCTCTAGGTCTATTAAGAACAGTGGTAGTGGACATTTTTGGGTGCAATACGCAAGACATATTTCGGACGTTATCGATAAATTTAATTTTGTTTCTAAAATTTTTTTAGATACATTATTTCTTTTCTAAATAAAGTATTATTAATAAATTTTAAGATAATACTATAAAAATAAAATAATTTAGGTGGTAAAGTACCAACGATTTTAAGATTTTCTGTTATATTTTTGCGGTGCGTTATTGTTCTTAATGTTCGATTATTTAATTCTGTAGGTATATGCTTCTGATTATCTTAATGTTAATGATTTGATATTAATAACTGAAAACGGAATATATAATATTAGTTGATGTGTAGTTAATCTTCAGAATATTTTTCTAATTATTAATCTATTACTCCTTTTGCCATTGCTTTATAATAAACTATTTTGTCTCGTGTTGAAAATAGCAGGAGCATATCTATCGGTTCTTCTTATCATAGACCAGACAGTTTGAATCGATGATTGCAATGATAAGAAAAATCTTTCTGGTTATAGAGAGTATAAAATAAAATATATAAATGCAATGTAAGGAAGTTATAAATGGGAGTGGATGGAATCCTAGTTTTGCTTGCCTATTAATTTTGTTTTAGTGTGCGATTTTAGGAATGCCTGCATGTGCGTTTTTCAGTAACAAATATTTCGCAAACACTAAATATTAAATCGGTTTCATTTAAATTAAAATTGAAACAATGACTTTCATTTTATAGAAAATATTGCTACAAGATAGTATAATTTCTTACAAATTTTATACTATAGATATTTTCAACTCTGTATACCAGCCACAACCTGCACAAATATATTCATTGAATTAAAATATCAGAATGGAAAAACAAATTTAAATATCCTACTTACTAAGGCAAAATCATTTCTTTTTCATCCAAAACCATCAATAGGCTTTTGGATATCTCCCATTGTCTCGATTTCACTCATTCCCAATATTTTCGGATTCAGTTTGCAACCATTCCATAAATTAAATAATTAAGATAAAACTTTTATAATAGAAAAAATACCCTTATCCAACTACGTTGTCTTGACCGATGGACATTCCTATTAGTCAATAAATCTTGTACCATTTTCAGTTAAAAGTTAATTATCTTGATCTATTACTGCCCAAAGAATGTCCTAGGTCTGTTTTCTCTCAAACACAGCCGCTTACTAAGGAAATACGGGTGTAAGTAGAAAATGTGAAAGTAAGCCAGGGTAAGCCGGGGGAGGGGGCCTCAAATTAGGGACGGGTATTTATTTAAATATGAACACATACTTAATTAATTAAAAAAAAAAGAGATGTTAGCTACTTCCTAATGTAAGACTATTGAATTAAGATATGGGACAATGTGAATTCCATTTTTCTATTTGATAATGGACTAAATGTTCCTCTATTAGGTCATATATAAGTAAATAGTGGGATCGTATGTCTTCTCCTGTTCTTGGTTTTGGATTTGGTAAATTAGGTGCACACTATAAGAGGCCACATTAAAAATAAGCCTTATAAAATAAATGTCTGTACATCTATATATTTTAACAATTCTTTCTCATTACTTCCTTCATATATTTGTTTTCCATGAAACAGAAGTTAAGTCACAAAGGATTTGAAAATATATTAAAGTTAGTTTGAGCACAAAATTATAACATTAAAATACAATACAAAATTATATTACGTATGGTGATATAATTTTAAAATCGTCATAAAATATGGAATAAGAAGCTTCTGAGGTCTCAGAACTTTCAAAATCACACTAACCCCTCTTGAAGTCAACTCAGAAAAGAAGTGTAAATATAGAAATAAATGTGTGACAATGATGACGAGCCGGTCACTGTTTTGGAATGGTACTTTCGGAAGATTAGTCATGCTGAGGCGTAAGCAGGAAAGTTTTTAATTATTAAGAATGAAAAGCAGTAAAGGAAGAATCGGAACTCTTTGCACAAATGATTCACGAAGAGAGATGGAAATTCATCCTATTGATTTTTCTAAAAAATCTTATATATTCCTTTCAATTTAGATGATTGAATGATTGAATTTTGAATTGAATGATTGAATTTAGTTTTATTAAATTTGTATTCAATTACATACGTACAAATATATTTCCATACATACGCTTATTTAATTTATTACAGAGATTTATATTGTTTTCAAATATAAAAAATGAAAATTTAAAAAGAAAAAAAATGCGTTCATCCGTTAATCAATCACTTTGCCAGAGCAAATTTTTACATTAATTATATAATATTGTCATAAACACTGTATAAAAAAAAGTTATGCAATACAACTTATACAACAATTTTCATCATGATGAGAAGATAGTTGACCGTAGACAATATGAATGAGGTAAGATGGTTGGGGGTTCGGTCAGTAACTAACACCAATATGTTGAGAGAACTTATTTAATAGTGCCAACCCTTCAGCACTATTAAATAATCTCCTCTTTACTCAGCAGACGACCGCTGCTTGTAATGCCTCCACATCGAGTAGATGGCACATGCCGCTATCGAGTAGATTTTCGATAGACTTCGTTTCAATTCGGCTTATTAGTTGGTCACCCCCTTTAGAAAATGATTTAATTCTCCATTTTCTCCGGTGAATTTTTCCAAGTCTAACACCGCCTTCCTCAGGTCCTAGGCGGTTGCCGTACGGACCTTAATCCATTCCAGTTATGAGCTTCCGAGGGTGGGTTCCTTGTATATTGAGGTTGATATTTTTGATTCCAACCCTCCAGGTTCAGAACTGCTGCTCTCACAATTCCGTTACTGCCCATATTTTTATAAAATGAAAGGAGACGAAAAAAATCCCCTCCCACCCATAAAAAAATTCTTTTCGAAAAAAAAAATTACTTCGGTAAATAAAGCTCCCTGGTTTCGGCACTACATAAGTATTGGCGAAATGTTAAAAAAGAGAAGAAGGAATAAGGTCTGATACGCTTGTACTGCTGTAAAATACTGGCTTTATTGGGTTCAGTACATTTCTTAATATACATTCAATTAGCTGATCTCCTCAGTCAGCTGACATCGAAGTAACAGACCATAACTTATATATATGTATATAAACATATATTAACTAACATATATAATTAAGGTTTATATAATAACAACTGTTTATTTTATTAATTGATTTTTATTGGTCTAAAAGCTAGCAAATGAAAGATAAATAAAATATAAAAGAGGAGATCGTTTATTCCAATACTCAGCAATTCCACAGTAATTTATACGATAGGCGTGCTATCGAGGGCAGTATATACTCCCTCCAGAACCAACGCTTTGTGGAATATGAATGTCCCTCTGATTGCAGATGAGATTTCGGTTCTTTTATCACAACCACTTTATTTTCTGCTTTCCTTCTGTTTGGAAAAAGGAGCGGATACGATTGGAAGGAGTGTGTCTCACCGAAGAGGTATCGAGAATGAGGGATGTAAATTTGATTGTGATTGAATGGAAATGTATGCGGCAGTTTGCCAAGGTGGATTTAGCAGAACCTATCAGCCCTGTTTTTAAAAAGCAGTTTCGCACAAGTTAAGGGTTTCATTCCCATATCAGTCTCCTTCTGCCGGCCTACATAAGTAAAGACTTCCCTTCAAAAAGAGCCTAGACCAAGGAACAAAATAAATTTGAATAAGCTAAATCTTATAAAATATATTGGATATCCATTGTCCTTATGCAATTAATATATAACTATTTTCTAAACTTGATATTAAATTCATCAATTAGAACAACAACCCCTAAGGGGTACTGAGCTTAGGACTTGATAAGGAAGTTGTTTCGTTTAAAAATGTAAGTCGAAATAATTAATACTATCTAACGACCCGTGAAGCAGTTTACTCCCCAGTAACCTCTGCGGGCAGCTACAGAACAAGACTACCAATTGCAACCTCGCTGTGGTATAGTTTTTTTTTGTTTAAAATTTTCCTTATTGAAGGTATGCGGAAAGGGGATTCGAGGCCTCCCACCATTGAACATACTACGAACTTGCTAAGCAAATGTTACATCTTTTTTTCCTACCAATCCACCTGGCTTTTAGACAGAACGCCATAATCATTATCATTAGTAATCCATTACATACTATGAATCAAAAAGGAATTAACATATCTATTTCAAAGGTTTTCTTTTGCCAATTTCAATTAATTTCTTTATATACAATTTCATACAGTTGTCAAATACTAAAATTACCAGCCCAAATATTCAAAATGATTCAGCACCTGGTATTAGGTAGAATGCATTAAACTCTGCATAAAAGTCTTATTTCTTGTACTACTTTATACAAAAGGTTTCATAATCAACATTCAACCTCCAGAGTTATCACTCATCAACATTACAGGTTTCAGCTACAAAGGGAGTGGATTTACCAAAAGGAGGGGCTAAATCCCCGGAGTTGGCCGATATAATTAAATCAATAAATTATTTGCCATTGCTGGATTCGAATCCGGGCCCAGAAGTAAGAATCCAGGGCCTTACTGACTCACTCAATGAGCGACCCCAATCTCCATGAGGTTTTTGAAATTCAATTTTCATAACCAATGCTGACGAACTGACTCAGCTTAGAATAAGAGAACCTCAATTAAGGATTAACTCACAAATGGCAATAAAACAAATTTAAAACATTGATATTGATTATTAAACTAACATCAATCGAGTGGGGAAGATGGCGAGGGGTGCGGTCAGAAAAAAAAAAAAATTTATTCGTGCCGACGTTTCGACCAGAATTTCAGGTCATCATGAGGAACTATAGGCAGAGATTTTAGCTAAAATCAACAACTCATTATAACATTAATCGACGTTAATTAACGAATAAACTCCCGTAACATAACATTAATTTAAATTCTTTAATTAATGACAGAATCATATTCTCATTTCAAAATGAATAGTAAAAGAACACTACTGATAGTGTTTAGGGTAGGCTGAACAAAAAATTTATATCAAGAAAAATTGCGCTATTGTTCAAAAGACTAGAAAGGTATTTGAAGACCTCAGGAAATTTCTAAAAAAACAAAAAAAAATACAGAATACACAAAGCAATTATCAAAAACTTGGTCACATTCATATCAGTCCTACTTTACACTGAGAATTATTTAATAGATCTATATAACTATTTCCCTTCAAGGGTGCACCAATATTTTAACATTTCAGAATATCTCAGGAATGATGTTGGTTATACCATATTCGCAATTCGGAATATAGAATACACCTTGCCAAAATTATTTATTAATACTTAATATATTTGTATCCAATACTTGTATTAGATCGTAAGCAACGATAACACTTGAATTTGTGCATGCAAATATCAATATTACTCGGTGTATTCGGTATTCTTAATTAATTATCATGAGTATTCACTGTATTGACCTCGAGATAGACGAATACAATTGCGAATACTTCATACCACGGTGTAAATTTTATCGAGAGTAGGACCATGAGAAGTTTTACTCATATCAGGAGCATACCAAATGGATAGGTGGAATGATATCCCTGCCCCAACTTATTACATGGCCTTTGCGAAAGAAGCCACTTGTTTACATAAGTGATAACTTTTAAATAATTCATACTTTTTTATGTTATAAGAAAGTCATGGTTTTTAATTTTAACATTACCCGATTTCTTAAATGAAAGGGAAAAAAGCTTTGAAAAATAAGATTTTAAAATGCGTTAAATTTTCTGCTAGTTTCATATGTAATATGTTGGGAGGTTTAGTACAGTCACTAGGATACGGGACCGTGATATAAAAAAATAAAAAAAAAATAAAATAAAATAAGATAGGTCAGTTGTTTCGCTTTATTAACTTTTTTTTGTGCTGTTTAGTACAAAACCATAATAATCAGCTGAATTACATTTTACAATTATTCATAAAAAATATTTGTAATCAATTCCAATAGATGCCGAGAAAAATTAAAGTAATAATTTCAGTGAAAGAGTAAAACTACAAAGTGAAGTAATCTAAAGTATAATTAGTGTTTCAGATTATGTCATTATATAAATAGCATCTTTAGTCCATTATGTATGTAATAATGTCCAGATGTAGTTCATTAGATTTATAAAATATCCAAAGGAATATGAATTTGTTGAAAAAAAAATCCTAAATTTTTAACAGATTTACAGATAAAAATATTTCAACTTGATGAAATTCGAAAATACATCTTATGTTTTATTTCCGTGCCATTCCTAAAACTAGTATAGTTGAAAATCATTTTGGCTTTTGTTGTTTCGTCTCAAATATAGTTGATGTATATAATTCGTTACTTTAAAATTTACAGATGCGCATACTCTGTTTTCTGCTAATTCCTTCCAAAGTGAAACAGCGTGATTTTCATACAACCTTTATGATTTAAAACTAAATAAAGTCTAAAACATACTACTGTACGTCTGTCATTAACCACCCCACGGGCCTGCGCGGCAGAGGCTGTTCAAAATACGGTTTTATTTTACCTCCATTAGTTTAATAATGATAAATTAATATAACTTGATAATAACGTAATTAACAAATAAATTAAATAACATTGCTAAGTCCAAACATGAAAAATTGACATAGAATAGGAAAAACCTGAGTTAACCCGGGAAAAACCAATGGTCTCGTAATAAATATTAGGCCAAAACATAAATCCGACTCTAAAGGATCAGTGAACCGAAGGGAATGTTCTACCGTGAGAATAATTTTTTGATACCAACCTCAAATTGTAAGAAGGTATTCTTAATTTTATTCGTCGACCACAAATACAAATACTGAAAGTATTCATGTTTAATGATTATGAATACTGATTTATTTATTACTCATGGATACCAATTAAATTCATGAGTGGTGAATACTACGTAGTATTTTTATCTGCCTGAGAATGTTATTACTGATAAAGAAGTCACGAGAAACCTTGTGTACTCGTATCGCATTCAAGAATGCATTTTGCAAAGCTCCTGGATATGCTCGACCTAATAACATCCCACATTCTAAAACTTCTTCCTCGAAAGCCATCCTATTCCTCACTTACATATATAACGCCGTACTCCGTTCCACATATTTTCCTGACCCCTGGAAATTATCTATAGTTAAAATGATCCCCAAACCCCAAAAGCCTCCAGAATACTCATTATCCTATCGCCCTATCTCTCTATTACCGATCATGGGAAAAATCCTTGAAAAACTCATTTTGAAACGCCTATACCCCATCCTGGATTCCAATCATATAAAGAGGATTAAGATAAATTCCAACAAATTTCATCAAATCACCTGTACCCTTCGTCGTAAACCTACTGACTACCCTACAGTTTCATTAATGATGTTACTCTTACCCCTGTCGAACAGATCCGCTTCCTTGGACTACATTTGGACAAACGATTAACTTGGAATCCTCACACAAGACTGAAAAGACAGGAAACTGCACGTCGATTTCGACTATTACAGCACTTACTAGACAAACGGTCTAAACTTCCAAC
>NW_027114568.1:81561-81974 GCF_000696795.3 Halyomorpha halys
ACAAACGGTCTAAACTTCCAACACATTACAAAAGACTGATCTACATGACTGTAATAAGGCCAATCTGGACATATGGAGTTGAGCTTTGGTGCTCCCCTAAATCTTCGAATTCCTCTCGTATTCAATCCTTACAATCAAAATCCTTCGTACAATCCTCAATGCTCCTCACTTTGTAACAAATAAAATCATACATAAAGACCTTAATTTTCCCTATGTAACCGATCTAGCACGAACCAGATATCACTCCTTCCATTATAAACTCCCTAACAACTTAAACCCCCTAGTCTCTAACCTTGCATCCTCTTCCATTCCTGCCAGCCTCCGAGGCGCCTGAAAAGAAGATGGCCAAGAGACCAGCTAATGTAAAATGTCATTAGAGTGCTACCAATGGGTAGTTTCTCTACACGCCTGTA
>NW_027114568.1:82024-98391 GCF_000696795.3 Halyomorpha halys
AGCTAATGTAAAATGTCATTAGAGTGCTACCAATGGGTAGTTTCTCTACACGCCTGTAACACTCCAATTTAACTTAGATCAGATTTACTAAATGTATCAAAATGTACAGTTGTAAATAGCAATAAATAAATATTAAAAAAAAAAAAAGGAATGCATTTTCAGCGAAATCATTCATGAAGCGGTAAAAATAAAATAAAATAATTGTCAATATGGAATGTAATACCACGTATAATATAATAAAAATAAGAATAATGATACGGTGCATTAAATAAATTAATATCGTATTGTGAAACCAAGTGGAGTTGTGGATGTGAGCAGGGCCAAATTTAGTTTGGGGGTCTATAAATCCAAGACAATTTTTTTGAGCCCTCTTTATAATACCCGAAAGCGAGGAAAGATGTTCAGTCTATCAGTTTAATAAAAAAAAAATTAAATAGTTCACTGTTTAAAATCCTCAATGCTCCTTACTTTGTCACTAATAAAATCATACATAAAGACCTTAGTGTTCCATATGTAACCGAACTAGCCCAAACCAGAGATCATTCCTTCCATTATAAACTCCCTAACCACAGTCGTATCCCAGCAGCGTAAGAGGAAGGTCGGTGAGCGGGTTTTTTTTTTCCCTTTGATATACGTATATGTTTACTCAGCTTGATTCGGTGCCGTATGAACTTCGGTATTACCTATCAGACCCGACAGGATGAAGGTTATCGACATTGCTTGGTGAGGTGTCTCCCAGAATTCAAAGAAGTAACACATAAGTCGGTGCCATTCGTTTGATCTGTGAAACAATCGTGCCTTGTGTAAATCTTAACTGTGGTTCCTGGATTTTAGTGTTGGCACTCCACTATATCGATATAAATATGAGTTTCTTAGACTGCAAGACAAATTAGGTGACGCCGACTTCATTTATACTAACGACTCTAAAAATTACTTAGGTATTGGGGCCTCGATTGTGTGCAATGATCACCAGTACCTATTCTCTTTATCGTAGATATGTAATAGCTATACAGCTGAAATGGTTGCAATCAACAAAAGTTTAAATGTTTTTCACCCAACAAAACAAAAAGTGGTCATTGTACAGACTCTTTGTCTGTCCTACTTAGCTTAAGAAATATTTTTTCAACAAACCCACTAAACCATAACACCTATTACTCATTACAGCCCGCCAACAGAAACGGTATTAAAGCGTTTTTCGCCTGGTTCCCTGGACATTGCGGAGTAGCGGGTAACGAACTGGCCTATAGGGGAGCAAAAGTGGCGATTTCTGTGGGAATTCCATATCGCGAAGTGCCTGTCAATGATTTCATTGCCCTCATTAAGCAGAGGATTACATTGGAATAGAGACAAATGTGGGAAAATGTTTCAGATAGCAAATTAAGGGAAATTAGAAGGGACGTCTCCCCTTGGATATCATCAATTAGAAATGTGTACTTAGAGGAGGTAATTTTGACGCGTCTTAGAATAGGTCATACGCGCCTGACTTACGGTTACCTTATGGCCCGCGATCCTCCAGCGTTATGCCAAACTTGCAGAACAGAACTTACAGTTAAACAAATTTTGACTGAATGCCGAGCATATTACTCCTTCAAATCTTTATATGATATACCAGATGATCTCCATTCCATCTTGTGGGATAACAAATATACCATAGATAGACTTTTTTGAGGTTCTATATCATTCTAAGCTCTACTATAAAATTTAATTAAATTTTACCTCAGGTCTCTATTTTTTTTCAAAGCCCCTATTTGAAATAAAGTTTTGGGTTTAACAGTGTCTGTGTAGAGGGGTTTTGTTTTTATCTGAAGCAGCATGGGTTGTAGGGTCTTGTTTTTATGGCTGCCCAGTCATTGTGAGATCACCAGGAATGAAAACGCAGCTAGCTATAAAGACAGGTCAAGTCATAACATTATCAACATGCAAAGAAGTTATTTCTTGGAGAAACACGAGAAACAACAAGTTAAGAATAGTCCAACAGATAGTGAAACGTCCAACCAGAAAATTGAATCTGATACAGGTTTCTTTTATTTTTATTTTTACGTTCCCTTACTATATATTCCTTACATAGGAGTGAAAGTAAAAATTAGATGAAAACATTTCTTTTTTCATCCTTTTTACTTTGCCTTACTATATATTCCATATATAGGTAAGTGAAAGTAAAAATTAGATGGAAACATTTCTTTTTTCATCCTTTTTCCATATTCATCTCTCTAGAAAATATCTTAAATATTATGAGAACTAAAGGCTACTAACATATAATTGCCATTATCACCAGAGAAATAAATGTATGGCCATTAAAAAAAATAAATAAAATAATTGCAAAAGTTCTCATCATTTGAGGCTGGCCTGAATTAAATCTTCTAAATTATGTAAAAAAGAGTAAGTATAACTAAAATCTGAGCAAATGTGTACCATGGAGGTTGTTAAAAAAAAAATCATGCAAATTAATGTAATTGCAAAAGCTCTTATCACTATCTAGTCCTTTTAGTTATGAAATAAAATAATAATAATACTAAAGGGAGTAAGTAAAACTGAAATTACTATCCTGTAAATGAGTACTGAAAATCACCTATCACAATGTTGGAACACTATTACCCCGTGTTATCCTGTCATGTATATATTTATATATTTTAACGTAAATGATATTTGGCCTGTTGATGAAATGATGATGAAAGAAATGAAAGAATAATTGATATTGGTACACAGTTATCCTCCTGATAAATTGGAATTTCTGACATGAATCCTTTAAAAACAAAAAAATTCAGGGGTCCCATAATTCAACCTTATGTCTATTTTGTTTATAATATACCATGGAGATATCTTTAATTCAAAAGAAAAGACAAATTAAAAAAAAAAACAAATTGGGGTTTTAAAAAGTAATTGCTGAATATCTATTAGACATATATTTTATTGTTTTTTTTTAACATTTTCAAAATAAATCACATATAAGTAAGTGCATATATAATGCGTCAAATGGTAAACATTTACTAATGACCACATCTAATATTGTTCTTAATGTTATACTTAACACACATTACATTTATTGAATAGACATCAAAACTTAGGATAGATCTGAAGCTCGGCTTGCTAAGTAGTTTTTTCTTTTATTTTAAAGAAGAACACACAAAGCATAAAATATTTGATGAATCCTAAACACAGTGACGTACTATCTATTTTTATCAGAAATAGGCGCAAATAAATGTTTAAAATATTTAACAATAGGGTAGTTAAAACATAGTTTTCTCTTAAAAATATAGTTTTTGGTTTGTTTTATCTCTAAATAATTATTAAGGTATAATGATGGATATAAAATTACTTATTTACAATTAAATATTATAAATTATGACATTAACTGCTACATATGGTGAACTATCTAGCAGCTGTATATTTATAAATATATTCTTTTACTAGGTATGAATCACATTCTTGTTTAGAAATGTATTCATCACCCAAGTTTACTAAGGGTTTGCAATTAAATTTATTTTAACATTTTGGATCCGGATTGGAGAACAATGCTTTTTTGTGAGTTGTGCATACATGATGAAGTGAATACACTATTACACGATACAGAGAGTAGAGTTATAGAGATTATATTTTTGTTTTATCATAATTTCAATGGAATGCTCCATGGAAATCAGTTTATATTTTATAATTAATAATCTGTCAATTGAAAGAATGTCAGAAAAATAAAAAGTATTAAACATAAAATAATCGATTCACCGACATTTTTTAAATGAACAAGGTAATAAATAAATTTACAAAATAGGGAATATAACAAAGTAGGAAAATAATATATTTGAAGATATTGCAAATTTTTATAAAATTAATATCTTCTAGTAAAACCTTAAAAATAACCTACAATTAACAGGCAAACTTGACTAAGTGTTCACCATAGGAAAATGTTATATACATAGAGCTTTAAACAGCAATCACACTTATCACTTAAAATTAGGTGAATGAAACATATATATAAAATAAGAATTAAATAAAATGAGGAGGAATTATATTTTTGAATTAACAAAAATATAGGGTCCTTATATGGTATAGAAGGTCCCGACAAAAACTTTTATCTGTACTATACTTCTAAATCTAAGCTAACAATATATCAAATAAAGCATTTTTTTTTTTTATTTTAATATCATTCTATACACATTTACATACTTAATGGAATGCCCAATTCAATTTTAATATCGGTTTTTGAAATGGTTTGCAAGTTAAAAATACATCAACAGTTTTGATAAATAGTTTGTGATCTATAGTAAGAAAAAGATTGCATGAAGAATAGAGTTGGTTTTCTTTAGAAGAGAAAAGCAATATGAATCTGAGCTTCAGTCTTAGATGGGGAGCACCTTGATGTGACAGGAAACATATAGAAGGAATTAGTTATACTCCATAGTGCACTCTAAAAAAAAAAAATTGTAAAAAGTAATGAAAATAAGTCAATACTTAAAAACCTAAAACTATATTCCCTAAATTAAATATAAATACAAAAGTTTTAAATTTGTAGAAAATTAATTTTTTTCTTGGCTCATAAACATTTAATTGAATACAAGGAGAAATTAGTTGCAGGAAAGAATGGCGAATGAACATAAGCAAAACCTCTTTATGATTTGTAATTATGTTACAGCCTAAATTGCTGTCCCTCATCTTATGATGATTCTTATGAAATTTATAAATTGACTTGCTAATATCTTCTATATCGTTAACCTGATAAAGGCCTGCAATACAGGCTAAAATGTTGGCACAAAATGAAGTTTTCTTTTAATTTAAGTTATCTCGAAAAACCGCACCTTCTTTCTTCCGTTTATATTAAATCTACACCACTATCCAAATTAATATAAATGACTAAATATGTTTGTTTTTTTAGTTCTAAAGTAACTTTTTTGTATCTCATTGCATCATAAGTGTTTGTTCTTGTAAAAATGTTGGAGGTTGGTTAGTTTGTTTTAAAGAAACTTTTAAATGTTACAGATTTATGATGGGTATTCTTTAAAATAATAAACTTTATTTGTGCAGGAGATTAAAAACAAAAAAATCTCAAAATAAAAATTCTGCCCACATAACTAATTCTCTAACAAATAAATTGATATGGTATTAATTCATATTTTATAACATATAATATTAAAACATACACATAACCATACAGGTATTAAAAAATATATTATAAATAATATATTTGACTTAGGTCTACACAATATATCGAAATAATTAATATATATTTAATATACTAAGTAAGTTGGTCCATTGCTGATAAAAAATTAAATAAAAATACCAAAATGAAAATAATTTTTTTATTTATTTAACATAAAACAGATCCTATAAAATATAAAATAAAGAAGGAACAATTTTATCTATTTCTTCATTAAAATACTAATGAAGAGTTAAGTCCCAAGGACAGTTTTAATTATCTTCTCCTTCCAGGCTTTAGAAATAATTTTCTTAAACCACTTTAATTCGAAGGATTTTAACCAAAGTTCTAATTTTTGAAACCAAGCCTTACTGCAAATATGTGGCATAAGAAGAACCATCAATAATAGTTTCAGCTTTAAAGGTATTATTGTTTTTGAGAAACAATTATCAAAATATGAATATCTGAATGGAATCTACTCTTTAATTTGGTAAGACAAAAAAAAAAAAAATGTATTTCCATCTATTTTGGTCTGATTTAGAAGAACTGATTTAGATGATGGTTTGGTGTATGCGGAATGTGAAACATTTGCTGGAAAAAGTGTTCTAGTTAATGTATTTTTCGGAAACATTCTTCTGGATGATTATGAGTTAATAATAATTACTCAGAGTTTTGAATTGGTTTCTATTCTACTAATATCATAATAATAATTCTACTAATTTCATTGTCATGATTATCAACATTGTTGTTCTTTGATAGGATATTTTCAACAATGTCATTATTCTGTAGGTTTCCTCTTGTTGCAATGTCAGAGCTACAATAATGTCATCAGCATTCAAGTAAAGTCAAGTAATTTTGTTTTTTATGACTGAGGTTTTTATCTCAGAACAAGGTAATTTTACAATGTCAACCAACGTTTTCTGTTTATACTGACACTTATACCCAAGGTTTTCTTATACTATAGTTTCTTTAAAGAGTTATACAGTAAAGAGTAGGAAATTCAGATTTTATGAACATTATAGTTAATTGTTTGATTTAAAATATTTATGTGCTTCAACTACGTAGTAATAAAATATTTTTCAATTATGTTTCCTCTTTTCCAAGAATAATTTGTAGCTCATAAAACTTTAAAAAGTGCTATAAAAAAGTGCTATATAAAAGTGCTATCAATTTCTTAAATTATTAATATTTTATTTCTTTTATTTTATACTAACCTCTTCAAAGCTTATATCCTGTTAAACCCAAAAATTGCAAGAGCGATAATCAAAACAGCAGAGGATGTGAATTGTTTGCTTCCGTTCAATGACCTAACTCCAAGATCTCGAAATTCAGGATCAGCTAAAAAATAAAAGAAAGGTTAATTAAACCTAATTAAAAAGTACTATTATCAGGTATATATATTTATATATATTCGAGACCACATTTTATTAATAAAAATACTAAATTTTCAAACAATTTTGTATTTAGTTTAAAAAATTTTATTTTGACAGTTGTCCAAAATATTTTTGAGTCATTATACAATTAAATTAATTTTTGCTTGAAAGAGGAATAATGCTCATGTTTTAATATTTCGATTAAAAAATAAAACAGAAATAATTATTATTATTTTAATGGAATAACAATAATTTCAATAAATTTCAGTTTAAAATAAAACGCTAAGGGGTAAAAATAGGAAGTCCTAAATAGAAAAAAAAATAGAATGATTTAATTTATATATTTATTAATTTAATATATATGTATATTTGTCACTTCAATTTAAGTGTGCTTTCTCTAAATAAATATGATAAATTAAATATGTAAATATGTTTTTTTGATGAATTTTAATGCAGTATTTTTTTAAAGCAATGAAGCACTTTTTTATTCTTTATTTATTAGAGTATCTCCATGTTTGCATTATTTTAGAATAAATAAATCAACAGTATCACCTTATCAAAACTAAATCCAGGAGTCTTCATAGGTCGTAACAGTAAAAATTATAACCAAGTCCATATTTCTTTATATTGTTTTTCCGAAAGTTGAGAAAGGTTTCTATATATTGACTGTTTATTTTATTCTAAAAAAATTATTTATATTGTTAAGTACTAATTACACCTTGAAAGATCATTAGTTTATTTATAGTTAAGAGAGAGCATTCCCCAGGACTATAGCCCAAAAGTATTAAGGTATTAATGAAAAAATGGACAGTGTTCTATGAGAAGTTTAAAAGTGATTTAGCATTAAACATTAACAGCTATTTTCCAATCAATAATTAACATTGTTTTATGCAAAAACAAAATTATGTTTTTAACTTGTAGGAAGATGACCTGACCAATGGTCAAGAAAGGTACAAAGAAGGCAGAAAAGCTATTTATTAGTAATGGACGTTTTATTCCACATTGCAGGACTTCATCAGCGCTAAGTCCGGATTCTTTTCTATATATTAGTCTAAATTTATATGTTGAATTCTTAATAAGTTATTTCTATAAATTAACATTTAATAAGTCATATTTCTGTAATAATAAAAAAATAGAAGCTTTTACTTGTGATTATTTGTTCATACATGTAAAAGTTTACAACCAAAATGGTAACATGGTAGGTGGCAATAAGGAATATATATTGAAAAAACTCATGCATATACTAGGAGTCATGAATTTCAAAATACATAAAAGGATAGAAAATTAAATTTTAATTGTCACAAATTTTTAACACCAAAAGCATTAGATTATCTGTTAAAACATCTAAAAGATAGAATGATCATAGATTATTAATAAATTATATGCTAATATATAAGCTTCTGTTTTTTTGTTTTTTTTAATTGAGTAAGTGACGTGTACTTGGGCTTATTATGACTCAATAATAATAGCTTATAATAACTAGAAATGATGTAAACTTTTGAATCATAATAATAGTTAAACCAATAGAGGACTTTAAACCAATTAATCCAAAAGTATAATCAATTCTTCAACTTTTTTTAAAGTTGATATTCAAAATGTTACTACCTAAATATTTTATAGAGTAATTATACAGAAAGTTATAAGATCAAGATTTTAAGAATTATGATCTACACATGTCACTGTCATGATTTTTGTTTGTTGAGGAGTGAAGTAATCTATAATTGAAATCATGAGAGATAGTTGACTGTGGATGACTTATATGAAGAGAAGATGGTTGGGGGGTGCGGTCAAAATAAAGTACAAATAAGTTGAAATAACTTATTTGTGTTATATTTTGACTGCACCCCCAACCATCTTCTCCTCATATAATTGTAACCATAATAATAGTATAGTAATAACCATTGTACCCAGGTATAAGTTTGATTTCCAACAACAATAACACTTAACATTAGCCTAATTGATATTGTATGAATTTCTGAAATACAAATATAAATATAAAAAAGATTAAAATTATTATCTAGTAAAATTAATAATGATTAAAGAAGCTAGGTTGCATTCACAGATAAGGTCGACATAGAATTAAATGGTATCGTGCAGCCCTGCTTAAGAAAATTTACATGCAAATGATGTAATGTAATGTAATGATGATGATGAAGTGATGATTGGGAACTAACCTGACAAAACAGCGGGTTGAGAAGGAGATTCATAGCCACCTAAGAAAAATATTTACTGGTTACATAACAGTACATCCAACTAAGAGGTTTCGGTAAATGCTGTCTAATGTTTTACAAACTGAGATTTAAAACAAAAAAATAGAATGAAATGTGATTTATATGGGTTTCTAAGATTTATTATTTATTCCTCGAAATAGGCAAACAAAAAGTAATACCAAAGAAAAAAATAAACTACAGTGAAAAAATCCAAAAAAAAAACCTATGTGTAGTACAATAACCTCCAAAGGTTTGTGGGGTCAGTACTTAGTAAGTTACTGGAAGAACCACAGTTTCTTGACCATAGTATACAAAGATGAGATGTGATCAGCACCCAAATTCAATTACTAGGTTTCCATCACACCAAAAGTATCAGGTACCCACTTCATGGGAGCAACATATCAACACTTTTTAATACTTCATAACATCCTCAACTGTCCTGTTGGTTAAGATGATATTTTTCTATTTGGAATTTTTAGAGGCAGTTTTCATTATTCGAAAATATATATATATATATTTTATAAATTAAAATTACTTAAAGAAATATATTTGGTTAGAAATAGTGATTTTCATGTAAAATTCAATTAATAGAGTTCTAATCTTTATTGCTAAATATTAATGATTTACATGACTTCATAACAACTATACATTTAAGTTTCAGGGTAAATAGTTCTTAAACTATCAGTATTTTGTTTTAGGAAGGATCTCAAGAAAAAATCTTGATAAGTTTTCACAAAGAAGAAAAAATAGAGCTTGTCTGTGTCAGAGACTAGTTGTGTTTAAAATTACACTAATTGGGCTCTTATTTATTAGAAAGGATGTCATTACTATTCTTGACCACTAAGAAGTCACTCAGATCTCTCAGTTTTATGTAAGAAGAAAACAAAAAATTATCATTATGATCAGGGAAAAATAAAACAAAATTAGTTGCTCAGTTATAAATCTGTTTATGGTAGTCCTAATATGATGTGGAAATTATGTCATGTTGCTGCTGTGCTTGAATAGTTGCACATTTGACAAAAAAAAATTAGTTTTGATTTTATTTTAAAAGAGTATATTCCAAAAACAGTGCCAGAAATTGGGATTACTTTCTCTACTGGAGTTCTTCTACAGAATGTTCCAAACCAAGTAGAGTTGTCACAAAGTAACCCCCATACTATAGTATAATCTATAGAGAAGGTCAATGACAAAATAAAAAGGAATTCTTTTTTGACAGATCTACCACTAACTATTCAGGTAAAGCAGTAATATTGGCTATCATGGGTACCACTGGGTTCCTCTGGAGTTGCTCCTTTCAACCATTTATGATTTTCATATTTGGAGTAACATTCTTCACATGAAAAAACCAACACCTGAGATTTTTTTAAAGTTTAATCCTATTGACCACTACGCACTTCATAGAGCAGTTTCATAATTCATAATTGCTTTGATCTGGTAGTTATTATGTGGTGCAATTGTATTTTAGAGAATGAATTCAAAACTGTATTGCCCAATTTTATTTATCATAAGGTTTTTGAATTACTTACACAATAGTAGCAATTTTATAGGTGTGTTCAAGGAAAAATCTTTCCAGGATATCATATTCTAATCTACTATTTTTCGATAACTGAAAAATGTAAAAAAAAAAAGCAAAACTTTTTTTTCTCTAAATAAATATGAGTTAATGGAGTTATCTCACTCGATTTGAGAGTCAGGAAGATCCTGGACCTCCCTCCCTCCTTGGCAGTTACTAAATCTCCAAGACTTAGGAGGATGTAAACATATAAATTGCATCTTTTAGGAGACAGATGATTTTGTAATAGTAATAATAAATCCAAGAACCCATATAACAAGGAATAATAAGTCCATGCCATAGCAATATGAAAATATGCCAGGGTATTGGAGCAGGGTATCATGCCTTCTAGTTTCTATTAGATATCTTCCTGACAACATTTACCAAAACAGGAATGCTATTAAAAATAAAATAAAAATGATAAAAGTGCATGATTAACTGCAAAGAAATAACATTCCTAAGCAAGCAAGAATTTTAATTTACATTTTATAAAAAAATAACATTGATTATTCGTGAAACATAATAAAAACATAAACTAAAATTTGTAATAAAATATTATTTATAAAATATAAGAATTATTTTTAACGAAAAAGATAGTTTGAAATTAGTTGTATGATGGTATAAGAAAATAGCTAGGTAAGGGGTGACAGACAATCATGCGATGAAAATATTGATTTAAGATAAAATGCTGTTGTATAATTATTGAATAATGCCTTCTATTACGTACAAAACAATTTAATACCTCTTGAACAGCACTTCTTAAAATAAATTTCGGAAAAATTTAAGTCCTAGTTACTGATATAGTTACTCAAAAAATTATTGAACTTAAAAAAAAAAATCTTTAGAGAAAAAAATCATAATTTTTTAAAAACATAAGATACTATTACACAATATAGAACAAAACAACAAAGAACATATATAATCGAACCAAAGAATTTGATCAACTCAAATTCAAATTTGAAAACAAAATCCGATATTGAGAGTTCGAGGGAGTGCGTCAAAAGTTTTAACCGTTGGGTGACTTCCACTGACTTATTCTGAACTTGCCAAAACTTTCTGAACTTGGGAACGATTTTGGGAATGGAGCTTGGCAATCTGTGCTCACAAACTTTGTTGAAGTGAATTGTTCGGAAAATGCTAGTTTATTAAACCCATTTAATACTAAGAAAAAAGAAGCTCAGCTACTTCAATTCAAGAAAATTAGAGCAAGACAGTCCTTGTTGTATAATTGTTTTTTTATTAACAGTAATACAAGGATGATTTGTAACCACGCACAACCGTCAGGTATAGGTAATCTCCAATAACTTAAAGGATCAGGTAGTCACTTTATTAAGACGGAAAGGCCAATGGAAACAGTTGATGGAATAGAAAATCAACCTTCTGTTACAATTTTGCCTGAACTTGGCCCAGAGAGTTGAAAATATTGTGTCTTAGCCAACCCACTTCCGGAAATAATTGCGGCAATAAAAGAAATGAAGTATCTTCGGTTCACTACTTCAACAGTATACCATAAAATTGCTGCTCAGCACTATGCTATACTGGCTGGTTTTCTCACCAATCCATTGAATCACAGAACCGTCTTTTACTAATAGGGGGTTTTAACGAGAATAGGTTAGTTCCCTGCAGGATAAACTGTCATTTCTACTAGTAAGAATACTTGAGGACGTTAAACCCAAATCAACAAACAGTGGTAACAAATTAAGTGCTATTCGTGAGGTATTACTGATTTATAGCCATATTCATTTCTTTGTAAAACAACTATAATTACCTTAGCTTTTACGAGTGTCTTTGACAATAAACGTTGAATTTTTGAAATTACAGAATTTAGATACATAATTCTTCTTCATACCTTTTCTACTTCAGAGATTTTGGAGTGAATTCAAAATTTATTTATCAATTTGATTCAATAGTCAGTGTTCATTTGAAAACAAGAAATGAATATGGCCATTATTATCTAGAAGTCCTTGATTCGTACAGATAATGCGCAAGGGACTACTCTCTAGCCTGCAGCTAAGAAGAAGAGCTGAGACTAAAAGTAATGGATGCGGTACTTACTAGCACCTTTTGTAGTGAAGATGAAGGTCTCTGACATCTCGTTCCATCCAAACCTGTTCTTAGCTTGCACCCTTGCCTCATACTGACTTGCAGGTTCGAGATTCTTGATAAGATAGTACATGCTTTGGGTGAATTGTTCGCTGGGAATCGCAGGCAGAATTACATCGTTCCAATCGCCATTTCCTCTAAGAATTGTGTACCCAGTCTCGTTTTCCTGCTGGTAATAAAAGTAATAATGAATAAAATTAGAAGTAATAATAATAATAATAAAAATAAAGAATAAGATATAATTAAGTTGTTCCTGGAAGTTGTCTTAAAGCTTGTTCATTTCAAATTTTGCCAATACCTGACCATTTATCATTTCTCCAATTCAGGCATCAACAGGATTAAAAACGTAATATTATTTAAATTTCAACAACGAACAACACATCTCATTTAAACAGCCTAAAAAATATATCATAACTTCATTTAGCTAATACTGTATTATTCAAAAAGCGATGAACCAAAAAACTTGATATTGTTAGAGTAGATTCTAATAATAAGTAAATGATAGTGCTATTATTATTATTTATTTTTTAAAATTTTTAATCATTAACTAAAATCTAATGGTGATGTTTTATTGAATAAAAAACATAAATTGTACATTGCCATAAATTAATCACTTTCAAGAATTGTGATAATCTAACCAATCCAACCAATCTAACCAATCCGGTATATTCGTCAACAAAACTAATTACTCTTTTAGAGTAAGATAACATATACAATTTTTTACAAAAAATAGTTGAAAATTAATAAACTTAGGCTCTAAAATTTAACTAAACGCTTTAGCATCATCCTATACTTAGTATATGGGTAGTATTTCACATTAATCTACGCTAAGTCTTTAATATCTATGCTTTATAAAAAATTTCAGAAATAGACAAAAAAAAATAAAATGGAGTAATAACATTTAAGAAATATCTTTATTGAAGATAATTATAATTATTGAAGATAATTACAATCTTAACTTTTTACAAAAAGAGGAAAATACTGAAGAGTTTTTTTTCCTAGCACAAAGCATGTATATATGTTTTTTTTTTTACGAGGGTCGGTGGAAATCTTCAAAAGACACGTTCGAAAGGCCCGTACCTATCCCTGTGTGGGATTTCCTCTCCACGGGACCGCCGCTAGGCATTACTTCATGGAGGGAAATGGCTGAGTGCCGCCTCGCTTACTTCACATGGTTTTTACGTTTCCCTGCTACTAACGTCTTTTAGCACTCTCTTCCTCTCTCAACCTCTTGAGGACGACTGTGGTGAATCTCTTCACTCCGTTCCAATGCTGGTATGAGAGGAGCATATAGCTCACCACGTTTTCTGCAGTGATGTGTCCTCCACACACTCTCTCCAATTCATTTCTTTCTGCTGCAAAGTGAAAAACACCTGCTCCGCTGTTTCCTCGACAGTCTGACATCCAGGGCATTCTGCGGTGTTGTCCAGTTTGAAGCGGTACTGGTAGGCTCTAAAGCATCCATGTCCGGTCAACGTTTGGGTTATGTAAAAATCCACCTCACCATTTTGGCGACCGTACAACGTGCCAACATCGGGTATTAACCTGCGAGTCCACCTCCCGGAATCAGCAAGCTCCCAACGCTGCTGCCACTGGTCGATGGTTATTTTTCGCTCTTCTTCTCTGGAAACGTGTAAGCGTCGTCCATAGTGCCTGCTTCTTTCTTCAACATGGAGTTCCAAAGGCAGCATTCGAGCTATCACGCTCACCGCATCGTAGGAAACAGTTCGAAAAGCGCTAACTGTCCTTAAACAAAGTCTGCGGTAAACTGAAACCATCTGTCTCCTGTATGATATGGTATCCATCGCTTCTTTCCAAAGCGGGGGGGCATGTATATATGTGTGTGTGTGTGTGTGTGTGTGTAATAACGAAGTAAATAGCTCAATAGAACCGGTATTATATTTATGGAAAATAATTATAGAATATTCATTTAACAATAAGAGCCTTTATTGCATTGTTTAGAATGGGCTGTTACTTAGTTAAAGTAGATACTGAATTATTCTGACACAGGAAAGTGGACTAATGGAACCACTCCAATCCTTCTTTTTATAGAAGTAGCCCTTGTAGTCCATATGAGCTACCACTCTGATTTATAATATAATACATCCATACATTATTTTTTAAATATATGGCGAAGAAAACTCCTGCACATAAACTAAACTAAGCACATACTTAAATTTTATATAAATTAAAATTAAAAGTTTTAGACATTTCATTATTTGAAATGAAAATCAATTTTTATTCTGGGACACTTGGTCCCTAAGAATAACAATTTGGAACAGTTTTAGCAGTTTTTGTCTGGACACATTAGCTTTTGAAAATAATAAAAGGAATATATTATAATATTTAAATAAAATAAAATATGAACAGAAATATATATTTATCCATGCTTATATGGTTTTCTTGTATTCACAAGTTCACGAAGTTTGATAGTCTTGGATATGGATATATAGTTAATGTTTGAATGAAGTTAAAAAGGAAGCTTTACGGCTGGATATGGCTAAGGAGTTCCAAAATGAGGTAGCTCGAACAGCAAATGATTTTTCAAAAGGAGACAGTTCTGTAGGTAGGGATATACGGATCGGTACGTTGAGATCTTGCGTTTAATAGGTGAATGAATAAACGTAAGGTGAGGAGGTCAACGATATAGGAAGTTTTTTTTGTTATTAAGGAATGGAATACAAATTTTCCAAGGAGGTGTAGTCTCTGGATACTGGGATAAAGTCATCTATGCTCGGATTAGTAATGTAAGACATGAGAACGTCTGGGAACACCGAAACTGGATCTTATAAAGCAATTCATTAGCATTTTTAGTCTCTTTTCTTGTTCAATGGATAGTCTTCCATACAATAGGCGTCTGTAGCCACAATGTAGGTGAATAAAGGAAGATAGAAGGAGATGGGTACTTCGAGGAAATAAATCACGGGATCTTAGGATCTATTTAAGGATTGTTAAATATGGCCATATTTGTAATTATTATAATTATATTTATTTAATTCACACATGATATAGAATCATAGATAACACTTGGGCTCATATATGGTCGATCAAAATTATTTTAATATATTTTCAAAATAATATAAATAAATGATAGACCATATTATTTCAAATTATGTAGAAGATGATCGGGGTGCGGCAAAAGAAAACATAAAATAGTCAAATACTTTTTATTGCTCTTAGAGCTATATAAATGTTTCAGCTATTCAGCTTATTCTGAATATTTCCTTCTGTTCTCCATCACTACCTAGTATAAGTTATCATCAGAAGGAACAATTATCGCTATGACAAACGCTATTCTACTTCTTGGTTTCAATTATTAAAATGGCAGGTCTATTGTGGGATATAGTATGCTCTTTAAATATAATCCCAGATCAACTATGCATTGCGATTGGAGTTGATTGGCTGCAGATGATATTATAATATAGGCTTTAGTTATTCATAAAGTCCTTCGAAATATTTCAAGTCGAATTCTCACAGAATGGACTCTTCAAACCTCAGTTAGGTATCTCACCGTATATCTTCAAGTACTAACGGTAAAAAAAGGTTGTATCTAATCTGAGTTATGTAACTACTACATATCTTGTTTGATTGTTGTAGAGGGATCAGAAAAAAAAAATTCATGGAGTCAATTTTCCGAGCTTACTGCATCATGAGTACTAAGCAGAATTTTGGCATCTGTAGTCACAGAATCCTTCCATCGCAGCAGAAAATACTTTCCGTTGAATCTCTTCTGGCTTTTATCCTTACGACAGCCCAACCTATTTTAATAATTTCCATAACTATAAAGATTTACCTCGTTATTTATAGTTACTTTAAGCTTTGTCCTTCGCCAGACTTTATTTTCCATGATGATTCGTATTTCAAATTTCGAGAATGAAAATTCAATATCTTTAAAAAAAAAAAAGGACACATTTCTGAGCTATAGACAAGGACAGGAAATATCAGTATCTTATAAATTCTAATCATTCTAAAGACTGAGATGAATTACTGAAAAGAGCTAT
>NW_027114568.1:103622-104383 GCF_000696795.3 Halyomorpha halys
GTAGAAAGACGGGCTAGAGAAGAGGTCCCAAGAAGAGCTCTTCATAAATGGAAATCCACCGCTAAGACGAACTTCACGGCAAGGAAAACACACAAAACGACAACACCCAACTTACTACACCTCACGACATGAATCATCCAAATCAGAAGCTATTTAGATACATTTGGTAACATTTCATAATGTAAACAATATTTTATTGCAAACCAATTATCTGAATCATTTTAATCATAGCAATAAATTATAAATAAACCCTTTGTTCCTTAATGGACTTTATTTACTATTATATTACACAATACCACCCCTTATTATATTATATAGTTAATGATAACAACATTTTATAAATAAAATGGTATTTAATTGGTAACTGGTAAACACACAATAGGCCTTTGGAAAAGAATCCAATTATAATAATAGTTTTGCAGGGCTCAAAATAAATTAATTAATTAACTTATTTTGGATAATTGCCTTCAGCGATTATCCTGGCATCCCGACTAAACCTCGAGTCAGTACATAGCAAAATAACAATGTTATCATGAAATAGTACATTAATGTAATAAATCGTGGCTTATTTATTGAAAAATAAAATTGATTAATTCACAAGAATGAACTATTGTAAATAAGAAAAACTAAGCCGGGTTTTAATAACGACCCTAAGCCGGCAGCTTGGTTTAATGGCCAGAGACACAAGCTGTCTCGCCCACGGTTCATTTGGTCACCCCCTTTGTAGGATTAGCCAAATTGTAACTGAGCTCTAATAATCG
>NW_027114568.1:104508-114407 GCF_000696795.3 Halyomorpha halys
TCCAAAAAGGATTTCCATATCTTTCCAAAGTAGATCCGGGAGATACCATAGTGAAATTATTATTTTCCAATAATAATTAAAATAAATAAAATGAGCAATACTCGTCCAGTCGTGATTTGTTATTCAGAGACAATACTTTCATTCATGTCGCGTAATTTATGCCACGAAAACTTTGTGACTTTTAAGTCATCTCCATGCTTTTGCAACCTTAAATTTCAAAATTTTAGTAGTTAAAAAAAATGAATAACCATGTCGTGCAATAGAAAATTATATTTAAATTTTTTTTTTATTGAACTTTTGTAAGATATGAAACAATGAAGACAATGAACGTTGCGGTAAAGAAAAACCAAAATATTATCTAACTATTATTTTTAGTTTCGATCCACAGTACTTGTCTTCTTCAGTGCTTGTGTGATAGAAGGAGGTGTACACATCAGTGGATATTATACATAATTTTCAAAATACACCTATCAACCAAATTATGAAGTTTCTTTTTAGTTTTTAATTTAAAATCTATACCCATATTAACATAAGTGAAATATGCTTATTTTGATTCAAATAATAATTTGCTGTAATTAGTCCTAAATATTTCATGGACTACCGTTGTAATATATAGTTACTTGCATACAAATGTCCAGTGGCAATTCATGAAAATAAAAAAAAAAGTCTGATTTTTTAGGCTTTAGGAGGTCTTTGCCACTACCAGGGTTGTATGAGAGTATCCTTAAAATATTTCGTCGGGAACTACTGGTTTTGACAGAGTCCAAATACCAACAGCAGTTGAACTAGCAAACCATCATAGGACTGATTCTGTTCTCGGACATAGGAATAAATATATTTTAAACCCTTATTTTTTTAATTACAAAAACCTAACTATTACAAAGATTATTATGTAAAAAAGCATATTTCAAAATCTTTACATTAATAATATTTTAATAATTAAGTATTTTCTCGGTCATTTATGGTGTAATAACAACAAAATAAATAGTTTCACAGATATCATATTGTCGTCTTCTTATAGACCTCTCTCTGGATACCAAGAAACCCCGCCAGAAGCCTCAGTGGGTTCATAAGCCCAGGATTTAGTGTACAATTATCCGTGATAGGGGTTGTGTAAATTGCTCCAGTCTTAGGCTTGATGGATCGTTGTTGGATCCTCCGTCTTACCCTACTCCGCCTGTCTAACCCTCAGCGCTGCCTTATCTGATCAAATGGCGCAGTTGGACAACCGCAAGAGCATCTATTGGGGAGCCGGAGGACATCTGCGTATCACCAGTCGAGGCCAAGCAATTATATGATTACTTATAGAGAAAACATTACGGTAAGATTACGGGTAACGTCAAAGCGAGTTATTGCACTCCTTAAGGGATAACATTGTTCCACTGACAAAAGTTTTGTGTTGCTGATTATCGCTCTATAGTACTAATGAAAGGCACGAAAGGTTTAGCTTCAATAATTTTTTTCCTATTTGCGGGTGTATCTAAAAATATAATCAATTATAAAAACTTTTGTTTTAATGATAATGGAGAGTTTTGTGTAATTTACTAGTAAATCAAATCGAGAAACTAAAAATGTAATGAACCAATTTTTCAATCAAATGCCTGAAGGAAGTGTTTCTAAATTATGACAAGGTTAAAGTCTAGTTTACAAATCATCTCATTCAAATTTAGCATAGTTTCATATTTTGCAATTAGAATGTTGTATTTTGGGTTCTCACTGGTAACCGTCTATATATCAGTCAGATCTAATTGAATGTCTTAGCGATTTGAGGTTTTTCTGCACAGAATCAAACGTTTTACTTATTTTGGACAAAATACCACGGTTTTGATTTTTGTTTAATGCTATTACTAGACTACATTTAATGTTTGAACAAAATTTATCATATTATGTATGCCAATATTTCTCATTTATTAATTTTATTTTACTATTATTAAATTATTTATTATGAAGAGTCGAATTAAAAAAAAAAAAAGGAATAAATAAACACAAGAGACAAATGTTCTAGGAATAGTATTTAACAACGGATTCTAGTGCAAGATTTCAAGAGGGTAGTAAAGGCAGGTATTTTACCCCAATTTCGGATTACTTTAATGAAAACTATGTATATTTACTAGTCAAAATTAATGAGTCTGCCAAGTATAGGCAGGTGGAATACAAAATGGCGGCTGTTTAAAAACGTTAAAAAAAATTAATTTTTCTTTCGGATAAATTATACCTTTAAACTTTTAAAACACTAAAAACCTAATAAAACATCAATTAAAGAATAGTAAATTTGTTAAAATATGAGTCCTACTAGAGCTATTTACGTTCAATATTTCTCAAGATATGTCTTTTTGAAAAGCAACATTTCATAAAAAATCAGCAGTTAGTGAATTTACTATGAGAAATCTATATCTCAAAAACTACTCAAGGTACAAATGTCAATTAACACCCGAATTAAAACTAATTTAATGTACTATGAAGTAGTTTATAATATTAATCTTCGTAAGACTTGTAGTCGTTACGATATTTGACAACGTAAATTAACAAAATGTTGTTCGGACAAACTTTTAGGATTTATGAAAAGGAAGTATAAGACATAAATATGTCAGTGAGCACTCACATTCAAGCTCGTTTAATGTGTTGTAAAGTAGATTATGATATCTATTCGTATGGTAGTAGTTTTCATTAGTTACTGCCGCCATTTTGCCCTACCTCTACTTGTCAGACATCAATTTTGAGTAGTAATTATACATAATTTTTATTAAAGTAATAAAAAATTAGAGTGTGATAATTGCCTTTTTTTTCACCACGGATCTTGTATTATACGTAAAATTATGAAAAACTCTCAACAATAAGATTATTTTCATTTTAACTCGGATTCACTCTCCACTTTAATTTCGTTTGAATTTACAAGTAGTAATTTTAAACTTGGACAAGATTGGATATAACAATATATTTTCAATTAAATTTTTTAAAGTTTCTCTACATTGACTTATTATTCATAATGTTTTTGGTTAATTCTATGTTTCAGTATGTAAATACAGGATTGAAAAACTTAGCAGAAAAATATGCTATGAATAATATTAGGAGAAATTAAAATTTTTCTTGAAAGCATATTTTGAAATACAACCATTCTACATAGTGCCTTGCACACATTTCTTACTCCTAAAATTGAGGTAGCTTAAAAGTTGAAAACGAATTCCAGACTTCATAACAGGAATATAAAATTATTCAATACAATTGTTTTCCCCATAGCTTTTTAGTAATAGACAATATGTTAGATTTTTAGTTGGGGAAGTCTAGTTTTTTATATTTGCATAAATTTAGAATATATTTAGCGAGTTTAATTCAATTCAAATAAGGTTACTTATGTTAGCTTTCCATGTATTAATGTCAGAAATTGAAGAATAAAGTTGATTATAGCAGGAATTGGGTATTTAATACAGATTTTGGGTTTTTTCTGCACGATTTTGGGTTTTTTACTACATACTAATCCGGTAAATAGTAATGACTGTTCCAGTTGAGAAAAAAAAGAAGGAAAGTACGTGATACATGACACTTGATGGCAACTTCAATGCTGATTTAATGACGAAATCGATCCGCTTTATATAGGTATCTACCGTCTATCAGCTGATAGGCACTCTGTCTGCCGATATGACCTTCTGTCAGCTGTAGCTTATATGTGTAGAAAAATGAATAGGCAATTTACCATATGCGTCACAAAACCGTCTCCCTTAAATATTTCATTGCGTTGTAAATCCAAATACCTACGACTTTTCATTGATACCAAATTTACAATGAACAGTTTACTACGCAACAAGATTGCTTTGTTCGGAATTAAATCTCATGATCCTAGTTCTATAATATCTATTTTTTTCCTCTATTGAACATATTAGCTCGGGAGTACTTCTCGCGTATGAATTTTTATCACATTTGATAATATTTTGCTGTCAGCTTAAAATAAAAAGAGAAACCAGAGCTCTTACCAAGTTGGAGATAAAGAGCAGGTGAAGACATGTGCACAGCTATATTCAAAGACGGTGCGTTGTTAGGCACAACAATCAGAGAACATTTCAACAAGTTCTTCTCACTAGTGAGTTTCTCACAATAAGCGAGTTCTCACAGAAAACTTTCGGCCTTGGTTGTGAATTTAATCTAAAAATCGGTTTATAGTTTATGTAAGTTCACTCATTTTTTTTTATTCCATTGCTTTATAGTGAATATTCAACTGTACTATAGACAGACTGTAGCTTGTTTCTGGTCAATAAAAATATAAAATTTCTTTCATTAGTCAATTACCCACTTACTAGTTATGATTACATTTTGGTATTTATCATTTACATATTTCTTATAAATTAATACTGATATAAAATATATACCGAAGGACGTAATGTATAAGAGTGTACAATATTATGATAGATCAGTCTGGGGCGAGATAAAGAAGAAAATAAAGAACAGGGAAATACGCTACAAAACCGTTTATAATTTTTTATTAGTAATGATTTTTTTAAAGTAAAATATTAGCTGAATATGACTTTCTTTTTTGGTATCATTGCTTTATCAAATAAAAGCATTATAGTAATTATATTTTGTGCTTAGAAATTTTAATGTCATTGTAAAAAGTAAAGACGTTTCACGAGAGTTTTTGCGTTTCAATTTTTTAGTTAGTTCTTCTGGGTTAGTAAACGAGAAGACCCGTTTGCATGTATTGTTATAGGCTATGTTTCACATCGTTACAAGCAGCATGAACGGGATTGCAATTGTGGATAATGCGTGTGTTAGATAATAACATTATACTCATGCCATGTGTTAATATAAAAATTAGGGTTTTCTTCAAAAATTCATACGCTATACAAATAAATTTAATATTAGTTTCTAGATATAGAAATAAACCAAAAACAATAACCAGAGAAATCGGACTCGTAACATTACAATACAAGAGTAACACGAAACAACAGACAAAAATATCCCATCAGAAACAAAAATTTCACATAGTAATCGTTTCCACAAGTCAATTTTTTTTCTTCCCAACCAAAAAGAGTTCTTCTCTAGCTATTTTTCTGACTAGAGATTATGTCTTAACGTTAAGACAAATAAGCATGAATGAACCAAAAAATTACACCTACGATACCGTCACTTTCAGTAGGAAAACCCTATCTACTAGCAGGAAGTTAGACCCGATAAATTAATTTCTTATCACAACCAGAACAACATCCAAACTTTGTATAAATAATGAAAACTGATATTAAACTGCATCAGATAAGTCACTAGATAAAATATTGATACCCCGACACGAATCTTACTCTTCCCTTGTTTACAATGTTAACCAGCAAAGAGCACAGCAAACATCAATCTCTGACTTATTTATGGGAGAAGATTGGGTTGGAGCCAAAGTATCAAGCAAAACTTAAAGGATAAATTTACTCTTGTAACTTTAACGGTAATACTCAAGATACTACAGAGGCTTATTTTCTATTATTATTATTTTATAGGCAATCTAAGGAACTATAGTAATTAGTTAAAAAGTTGTTTAAATAAATAATCTAAGAAATTAATGAATATTGAAAATTGATTTATTCCAGTTTCTCCAAAATCTATTTCCATATCACCATTTTCACCTACATCTCATAAACAATTATCCGATACAAATCCATGGAAGCAACAATAACTTTGAAATCTCCAGAATTGATCAAATCCTTTTCTGAAAACTAAGTTTCCAATATTTCTTGTAGTTTTTGGAACTAATTTTTCAAATAGCTCAACTTATTCATATTGGACGAAAAACAGTAATTTGTAATATTATTAAGACGCTGCAGGCTATTACCATATATTATAAAATAAGAAAATAATTTTTACAACCAAAACACGAATTGTGACCAACAAAAATAAGTTGAAACTAGCGAATAGAGCTGACCCCAATTTCTCTGTAAGCCGTGGCACTGGAGTTGAGAATTGATGGCCCAAGTTCTCTACAAAGGCCTTCAGTCCAAACCTGCCTCTTCCTATCTAGAGGAATGAAATTATTACCTTTGCAAGGATAGGCCTTACCCGTAGAAACCGATAAAAAAACACCAACAAATCCTCGGCTTTCAAGTTTGCATGTGTAGGTGGTTCAAGACAAAAAAAAAATACTAAAATCTGAAGATGTATCATTTCTTCGTAACAAACAAGTCTCACAACAACAACAACAACGCAAATTCTTTGACTAGTTTCAAAATTACTAAATAATATAATAACTGATTTTTTGAAACATAAATCATTACTATTTCTTTGTCACAAAATGACTAAAGAGATCAGTGTTGTTCTTTTTGGAAATTCAGATACACCAAAATTGTAATAAAACTGCAAACTAAAACAATCGTCGGCCTCCTTTAAACAGAGAGAATCAGAGACATTTTCAGAAGAGCATATTTCATACTTTGGCTAAATCTTTCTTTCTTTTTGAGTGAAATACTACAATTTGTCATTATTTTTGAGGGGCTGGTAATATAGTTGACATTCCCTAATATAGTTTGACATAGTTTAACTAATTAGTAAAATGACTATTCGAGTATAAAAGTGAAAGTATGGAAATATCTAAATTGCTAAAATATTTCGAAATGCAAACGATATTCTCTTTAAACGTCATTTTTTATCTACACTAATCCCATTTTTTACACTAATCCCAAAATGTCCCTCCTAATTCAATGCGCATGGTTCGAAAAGTACGGAATTGAACTTGATGAAGTTGTTATAAGAATAATAACAGTACAATACTTGAAAGCATGACCAAATAATACTTGAGAATTTCAATAATATTGGATTAACAGTAAGAAGTGTTGCGTTCGAACACAAACTTTATTGTAGATGGACAGAGCAACGAACAGAGTAGTAGAAAGACACAAAACTAAATTGTTTAGTTTATAATTTATGTCTGAATCATAAAATGCTAGAAAACATTGTAAACAGATTTTTTCATTTCCCGCATGAGTACAGTTCTTTGTTTGATAGCGAGGAAGCAAAAACATATATAGGGATCTAAGATATAAAATTTGGTTAGCTGTAACTGGAAAACGAATGTCCAAAATTGCTTTTCAGATTACATTTTCTTCCTACTATGTTTTAGATCAGTTTTCAGACCGTAGAAGTCAGTAGAAAACTGAGCCAGACATATTACCATGTGATGGGGTGGACCCCAATTCCCGACTTGGGGCAACGGAGGGTCCACCTATGAAAATAAAATTGCTTACAAATGTAATTTGAGGCACTATTATAGTGAATTTACCTCGGCCATTCCCATGACCGTAATTTTTCATCGTATCGCTAAACTAAAGTTGGAACTAAAACGTCAACGCCAATACCTACTTATTTAAAAGTTTCTCCATACAGCCTTCCTTTCAAGGAACTTCATTGCAGAGGGCCAAAAACAGCAAAGAACTCCAGTTCTCTCTGTGCCGGAGTATATAAGGCCGGAGGTACATTAAATTCTTTGATGTATGCACATAAATATTTATGTTTAAACAGATTTATATTGCATATATTTTCACCTCACAAGGTATAAATACTCAAATATCAAAATCGGATTAGCAAAGCCCCAAACTAGTTGAAGCATTTCTATATTTAAAGTGATATTTATGTACTTTGGAGAGAATAGCAATGGGTTAATAATCAATTTGCTGGGGCGGCAGATTTGTTGGATTAGGGATTGATACAGGACCGGTGTGATCATGCGATACCCACATTGAAAATGTGATAGAATTATGCATGCTCAGATCTGAGCTCTGTTTGTTTAACTCGAAATAATACTAGAACAATTTGAGCGGCAACGAAACAGAAGAGCTGTTTTGTTATTTTGTTTATAAGATAAATATTGAGCCGTTATAGTATATCTTTGTATGGATGTAAAAAAATAAATAAAAGTACTAAGTACACAATAACGTTCATTGTTTGTTGTTGATATAATAATAAAACTTCTGGGCCCTGTTTCATAATAAAGTACAAACTAATACTATTAGTCTTGTAGATTTATCTTAATTCAATTACCTTGACTTGTACAATAGTAACTTTTTAATTCCTGTAATATCACTAATAGTCATCCCTATCCTGAAAAAAATAAGCATTAGTATTATTACCACACTAGTTTCTACACTTGTACTATTAGCTTTCATTATGAAACAGGGCCCTGGAGTGTTTAGGTCAGCGGTTCTCAAAATGTATGACCAAGACACTAGGGTGCCCCAAGCGTATGCTTTCGGTGTTGCACACGAATACCACCTTTTCAGTATATTAAAGAAAAAATAAAGTAATCAATATAAAATAAACAGTTCTTTCCATGATTTAATTTTCACTGTTTTTCATAATTAGTTTAACCTAATAATCCTACATATTTTTTTACCTAGACTAGGGTGCCGCGACTTTTTTTTTAATCTGACAAGAATGTATAGAATTTTTTCTAGCCCAAAAAGAGCACAGTGGAGAATGTTTAGATTTAGGTGTTTACAGAGTGTCAGTTTTAAAGTATGTGAAAGATCCACTAAGTCGCTCAATTTTAATTTAAAAATATATATAAATATTCTAGTTGTACTTTTTTTCTTTAGAATGCAAAATACTTGAGAAATAATAATAATGTTTGAAGAACGGTTTGATGCCGATACCAGTCCTAGCCTCCACTGGACTCCAGAAACACCCAGAATAAGTAGTTATAATTCGACCTAACAAAATCCTCTTATCTGCGTTTTTGTCGTACCCTTGAAAGGTAATGAGTCGGTTTAGTTCTGATTACATTTTTAGCGATCAGTTGGCTATCCATCCCGACAACTTCATTCTTCAATTTCATGCACCGCAATGATATCTACTTCAATTATATTTACGAGGTGAAGGTCAAGCAGGGAGACATAGTGTAACCCGTCAATGTTCTCGGATTGAAACATCCTTCGCCAGTCCTAATGTTACACGAAATATGTTTTAAATTTTAAAAAATCTATGACGTTATTTACTTAAACTTCTGTAACACGTAAATCACAGTAAGAAATGAGTTTTGATTTGATATTAATGAGAATTGTTAAATTCATTAGCTGTAATTTAATTTTAGAAATTTTATGCACCTGATCTATGTGTATACATTATGGAATGTATAAAATTCTAAATATTTTATGATACCGTAAGCTGTGAAATAAAAGGTGGATCTGTTTTTATTAAAAAAAAAAAAAAAATCAACAGAAGGCAAGGAAGACAATGAAAGTAATTGGAAGCTGGAGGTAGTTAAAAGTTTAGGACAAGCTGTCAGGGTGGCTTTGAAACTCCTACCTGTGGTCATACTCCTCGAGGTCTAAACGACCAAATACTGAAAAAACTTACGCCTCTTGTCTCCTTACTAAAAATTAGTTAAATTACTCTTCTCAGCACTAACAAAACATACTTACTTATATGTAAGAAAATCCTTCTCCCCTTCAATCATGATCATACATGAAATTAAGTTGAAAATATTATAATTTAAAATTATCAGCATAATTAAATAAGCTTGTCAATGGGAAAAAAATCATATAAACCGTTCCTTCAAATCATAATTAATTATCCCATATGATATATTGAAGAATTCTTTTTTGACAGATAATATATAATTTATTTGTATAAATTTATCATTTAACAAATCTACAACGATTCTATAATGCATCGAAAAATTAAAGGAATCCTTTAATTAAGACACACTTTTACGTTCGTCAACGAAACGTCTTATCGGCAAAGCTATTATTCAATACTAGTGACACTGCAGCGAGTAAAGTACAGACATTTCTTGGACTCCTGCTTTGTCTTCCACATTAGGGTGGCAAAGCTTGGCTCTGAGTTCTTGTAGCAAGCTGATATAAGTTTATAATATTATTATATTATAATATGTTTATAATAAGTTAATAAAATAATACCATCTTAACACGCATTTT
>NW_027114568.1:114682-116461 GCF_000696795.3 Halyomorpha halys
TGTACCGAACCCAATAAAGCCAGTATTTTACAACAGTTCAACCGTGTCAGATCTTATTCCTTCATCTCTTTTTTTGTTTGTTTAATTTTGCTTTCGCCGATAGTTAAGTGATGAAGAAACCCGGGACCTTTAGATACCGGAGTAATGTTTGTTTTCATAAAATATTTTTATTTGTTTTGATTCAGTCGTCTTCTTTCTTTTTTATAGAAATATGACCAGTAACGGAATTGTGAGAGTAGCAGTTCTGAACCTGGAGGGTTGGAACCAAAATAACCAACCTCAAGTTGCAGTCAACCAACCTTTATCTTATCTGAAGGGAATCTAGCCACTGCCGGAAGTCTGGGAGACACCCTGGAGCGTGATCAAGGCAAGATTGAAGAAGGCGTTTGGAGGAGGATGGTGGGCTCTAGAAGACGACATATTTATGATAATTAGAGAGACGAAGAAACCGAGACAATCTTATGGGCAGTATGCCGCGGAACTTATGGCACGGTACAACAGAATCGCCAATAAACTCAGCGAGATGATGGAGACAATCCAGGTACAAGGTCGGATGCAATTCCTATCCAACGTACTAAAGATTCAGTTGGGAAAATAATTGGGGAAGAAGAAGGGGATGCCAAGAAAACGCTCCTTCGTAGAGTGCGCGCAGGAACTACATTCGTCCGATGCAAGCTGAAGGTGGAAACCCTTCGGGAGGAAGAAGGCCAGAGATAGGTGACTGTAGCATATCATCAGGACAAAACAAATCACCGCGGAATCTCGGAGACCCTGCAAGCATTAAAGAGAAGGTACTTTTGGTGGGGGATGAAGAAGACTATCACAGTCTTGTGATACTTGTCACACATGAAGATCTTGTCACACATGAAGTTGTAGGAAACTGCGAAGTCTACGCACAAAGTATGATAGACCCCACCAAAAGAGGGACAAGAGGAGACACCTACCGTTCTATGATCTACAGGTCGACATTCTCCCATGGAGAGGATTTGAATGGATCCCCATAATTGATCTCTTTAGTAAGGTGGCAATGGCGCTCCAGGTGCAGGACGAGTCGTCGGAAGGAGTGTTCTCAGCTCTCCGATAGTGGTTTCAATTCTACGGAGTTCCAGAGCGTATCTCATCAGATTCAGGCAGAGAATTCGACAATGCCATGATTCGAACAGAAATGAAAGACCTAGACGTAACATAGCATCCCAACATACCTGGGCACCCTGCAGGCAGAGGAAGAATAAAGCGGCTTCTTGGCACATTGAGCGACCATCTTCGTTTATATCATATCGAAAAGTCATTAGAACCGGATGAAGCACTGCCTAAGGCTATAGCGGCATACATTCATTCCGTACACACCGTTACGGGGTATTTACTATTTGAGATCCTATTTGGGCTTCGAGGACACCGGCGGGACTATAAGGGCACGGGAGTGGGCGGTGCAGAGGTTCCTCTTAACACCCAAGAGGTTCCTCAACCTCAACAAAAAAAAAAAAATCAGACCTCTCCTCTTTTGCGGGCAGAATTATATACGGCCCTCCCCCACCAACCACCCAACCACCGTCTTCGGAACCGGCATGGGTTTCCAACCTCATGTTAATGTTCCAGGACATGAAAACCATGTTTACAACATTGATGAGCACACTTGACCTTGTGCTCCAAAACACACTCCCAAGGATCAATGGTTAGACATCAATCAATTATAACATAACAGGGCTCATGAAACAAAAACTTGAGCTAAAAACCCTACTGGCCTCTCGTAGGCCATCCATAGTCGCACTTACGGACACA
>NW_027114568.1:116621-118169 GCF_000696795.3 Halyomorpha halys
TCCTACAAAATCACCTGCGTCTACCGAAGCCCCAGTGCCAAACCGGACACACTCAAGACCTTTCTCTGTGACATCGAGAACGACAGACAACACATCATACTAGGTGACCTAAACGCCAAACACCACTCATGGAATTGGGCAAAGGCAATGCACTAGGAAACTGACTAAAACAAAATACACAATAATACACCCTGATGCACACACCTACAGACAAAAATCCCTCATATACATCCACACTTGACTTACTTCTCACGCAACAACCACACAGATGCACTAACTGCAACACAATAGAGTTTAGTGACAATGACCACCTACCAGTACTTTATCAGTTAGGCAAACACACAACACCAACCCCACCTACAGACATCAAATACAATTTTCGACAAGCCGACTGGAAACTCTACAAAACACACGTATACGACAACATACCTAACATTACAACACTCAACTCACCACAAGACATAAGTATGGCCATTGACCTTCTACAACAAACCATACGAGACGCTGCAAACACATCAATACCCACATTCACACCCACACCAATACCCCTACGCACACCACCCCGACACATACTCTCATAAAACAACGCAATAACATCAAAAACTGCTGGTACAGGACCAAAGACCAGACCTACAGACCGATCATAAACAGTCTCACAAGACAAATAACATCCCTTATATCGCAGTGGAAAACGTCCCTATAGCATGAACAACTACGCCGCACACACTACGATCCCAAAAACTTCTGGAAACTAATCCGAAGTCATAACACCAAATCGAAATCGGTGAAACTCCATCGAGGCGATGAGCTCCTCACTCCAGCAGATCAGCCAGACGTTCTATCTGACAACTACCTACAACGTGACAATGCACGCACCGTCTCTGTATACCACCACCAACCCCAGACCGAAAACATACAAAACACCATTTTCTCAACATATAAAGTCCTGACTGCAACAATGAGGGAAACAAGTCCACAGAAAAGGACAACATATCGTATGTCCTACTCAAACAGCTCCCCAGAAAAGCCCAAATGTTTCTCCTTAACATATATAACTCCTGCTCTCACCTTAGATATTTCCCAACGGAGTGGAAACATGCTATCGTTATACCACTCCTCAAGCCCAGAAAACGAGGAGCGGATCCGGTAGACTACCGGCCTATCAGTCTCCTCAATCATATCTCAAAAATTTATGAGAAGCTAGTTCCCTTACACATCCGCAAACATTGCGACACACACGACGTCATCCCCCCGGACAAACCGGTTTCTCGCGTGGCGTGAGCTGCTACCACAATGTGGCCAAGCTGCAAAGCGATGCAGCAAACAACCTAAATAGGAACCTTGGCACAGCCATGATCTATTGGGTCCTACATCAGTGACCGGACTTTCTCAGTCTGGGTCAAAACTGAAATCTCCACTCCCAAGCCTGTGACTTGTGGCGTCCCTCAGGGTTCGGTCCTTGCGCCAGTTCTATTCAATATATACACTGCCCACATAGTCGGGACTAAATTTGACGATGCTCAAATATCTGCTTATGCTGATGATATA
>NW_027114568.1:119324-119704 GCF_000696795.3 Halyomorpha halys
ATTGTGTAGTGTTCTGTTGGAAACGTAGTAGGGTGCATTAACTATGGTTCTAAGGATTTTGGATTGAAAGGATTGGATACGTTTGATGTTCGACACGGAGGCACATTAAATTCTTCGACAGTTTCCCTGCTTCCTTCAATCCAGTATTCCAGTCTATCACCTCATCCCCCCTTCCTGCGAGGTGGCAGGGCAGGAAAGGTTCCAAAAACCCTATTAACATCACCTCATAGCTCCATCTTCTGATGCACCCCAACCCCCCTCACACTTCTTTTCGATTTCTGACTCTTATTCTTATTATTTCACCATTATCTATCGTCTTTATTATTTTTATTTTTATTTTTATTTTTTATTTTTATTTTTATTTTTATTTTTTTTTTTTT
>NW_027114568.1:119785-120083 GCF_000696795.3 Halyomorpha halys
GCACACATACAGAACAGAATACAAATCGTCAAGTCAACATCTTACCAACTTAAACACCTCATCTACTCACCAGGGCTGTCACTCAGACTCAAATTGCTCATCTACAAAATAATAATACGACCTTCACTCCTACACGGCGCACTACTACTACACAATCTTTACCCAACAGCCCTGAAATCACTACAACAATACCAAAACAGCACACTACAGAAGATATATCGAGGGACATCTCTGGAAAGACGTAACATGACACACATTCATAACGAACTACAGTTAGAAACTGTACAACAACACATCA
>NW_027114568.1:120838-124269 GCF_000696795.3 Halyomorpha halys
ACACAACACGAATTACTTTTTCTTTTTTCACAGTAATGCACTTACTAATTCACTTTTATTTCTGTTTTAGAGGGTTCGGAAAAAAAAAAAAATACAGAGATACACAACAAACCAGGATGGTGGCGCGGGAGAATTTAAAGGTCACAAAAAATTTGTCAGATGATTTCTTCATTAATAAATAACTTTAATAGCAGTACTGAGTGGGAAGTAATTAGGTAGGATGATCTTTTACATCCTGTAATATAAATTATATCATATGAAATTATATTACAATTAAAATATGATTATAAATCCAAAATATAGCCATATATTCCAAATTAAAAAAAAAATTACGGCTTTGGTAGAATCGGTTTCCAGCATGGGTCAAAAGTAGTACGGAACCAATGCTCCAGTCAAAGTTGCGTTCATGGAAGGGAGGAGATAGCTCGGAATAACTTATAACTAAAGCAGTTAAACTTTAGCTTTAAACTTATAACTTGGCTAAAGTAGAGCAAACGTTTCCAGCACCTGCAGATTATGACAACGTACACGTCACTAGAATTAAACAGCCTAATTATCTTTAATTGCGACGCGGTACAGCTTTAACGTTAAGCAAGTTAACTATTTATGTAGCTTCAAGTATGTGAGGAATTTTATACAATGTAAAGCCAATTTATCCATTCTATCGTAACATTCTATTTTTTTTCTGACATTGTATAAGAAATGCATATACTTAATTTGAAGTTGGGAATCAGAAATAAAAAAAAAAAAAAAAACAGACCTAGACAAAATGATATCTTGATAAATTCTTTAGGATGATTTTAAATTGAAAATAAATAAAATATTTAATTTAGAATCGTTCATACCAAGGATATGAGAAATACTGATACTGAGAAATTCAAGTACATTTTCCAATTTTCAATCATTTTTCTTAAAAGTTATTGATTATTATTGTAAGGATTTCCAAAAGTAATTGAATCTCATGTGACATAAATGGTTTTAGAATAAATCTATTCAGCTCATGATAATCTTGAACCAAAATTGCTAGAAAAAATAAGTATTAAAAATTAATATAAAAAATTCTTAGCTAGTTTTGTAAACTAGTTTTATTCTAAACTCAAAAATGATTTGGACTGAGAGTTGAGAGAAATAATTACTAACGCGACTTATGCAAAATACTAAGTGAACGAAAAAATACTTATAGACCGATCACAATTCCTTATTTAGGCAATTTAGAATAAAAAAATCATGAAAATTAGTATGAAATTAAAAAGAGTAGTATTCATGAAGCGTATTTTCTTCTTTTTTTAGCAATTTTCTTATGAACAGCAATCCAAAATGTTATTTTAAGAGTTAGTTTTATTTCATTTTCCCTTCTAATCAATAACAAAATTTTTGATGGAATATGAATATCTTAGAAATGTGAGAAAGAACCAACATCAACAATTTAATAATTCACAAAATAATAAATTATATAAAAAATCTAAAGGTTTTTATCTGTTGGCATAATTCATAGGTTATCGCTCATGTGGAGGGCACATATTTTTTTTGTTTTTGCGATTTAAGATACCATGATGCACGCTTAAAAATAACCGATAAAAAATGAATTATATATTGCTTTGAGAACAATTAATAAAATAAAAACAATTTTAAATCTTAAGCTACAGTTGAATTGATTGAAATAACATTCAAATTAAGAATCACTATACAATACGCGATACTACACAATACCATATTTTCTTACTATAAACGATTGAGTGAATGTTAAACAACCTAAAATATCAAAATACAAATCTAAGATGGTGGCTGTTTGATAAGATATTTGTCTGGTTTATAGAGGATAAACGATTTCCCTTCCATAAGAAAAGCTTCCCACTTAAGCTCTGTATATTTCTCTCATTTGTCAAGCAATAATAATTTCCTTTATTAATTTTTTAGTGTTCTCATTAGAGCTCAAATTAGGTTTGATAACTGATAAGTTATAAGCTCTTTGTGACTGTCCCCTTTAAGAATTAACAGGACCACTTCAGCAAAAATCGTTTCAACTGTGTATCCATATCAGAGGTACATACCAAATATATTTTTTCTAGATCGGCTAGGTAAAATATTTTTCATTTTTTATGAACATTCGTTTTTGAAGGACCAAGAAAGGTCAGTTAGGAAACAAAAAACAAATATAACTAACTTTTTCTTAAAGAAAATTTAATTTTCACAGGAAGCGACTTTTGTTTTTTGTGGTTTTGTATACGATTAAACTCATATAATAGAAGTTACAATATTTTTTTGTTATTCTGCATCTGAAAAAAAATCTATTAGTATATTATGACCCCTATGTACCATAATAAAGGCACAGTTTTGAAATAATTTATACCGACTGATCTAGGAATTTGAGTTTTTTTTTTTTACGATTTTCATAGTAATCATAATTTTTGTTTTTTATTTTTGTGGGATCCTAAGGGGTTTTCTTATTTTTTATAAATTCGAACTTCTATACAAATCAACTAATCTACCTGAAGCATACTGATGGTTTCGAGCCATCTAGTACAAACCAGACCTAAATTAAAAAAAAAATGGACCTGATATGTGAAATAGAACGTTAGAAAAGTTTTTCTTTATTTGAAATCATTTTTAGCTTAGAAAAACATATGGGTTTGAAGAATTGAAATTCAGCTTTCCAACAATTTTAGTAATGTCGGATTAGGATAAAATTGTGAAGAGTTGAGAATTTTTTTTGTAGACGCAGGAGAAAATAAATATCTTCCAAAAATTTAATATTTTTTATTTATATAAAATCTTTTAAGCTTTTTGTTCACTGCAGAACGAATGTCATATTGTTTTTGTAACAATCGAAATAAAGTTTGGAAAAAATTGACAAAATGCATTTTGTTCTAGAGGACCTTTTAGCTGATAGTTCATATCTGCTTCAAGAAAAGTTTGAACGGTTTTAAGTAGATACGTAAAATTAGCCTATGGATCATTACTTACAATAAATAAGACACCTCATTCATTCCTTAATATGTTATAACTAATTATAATAATATTTTTTAAATTTAATTAGCCTAAATCATGGTTCGTGTAATTGAGAATACATTATTTTCAAAGATACAATCATACACTGCATAATATTTTTACACCTTGATAAAGAAATATACACCTACAGCAGCATAAATCTTAGAGGGACCACGTAGATATATAGTCCTGAAAAGGTTAGTGAACCAATGCAGAGATCAGAGGCTGGAGAACAGGTGTTTCTCGAACTGTGGAGTTGGACTGCAGCCAGCGGAGAGCAATTAGATAGCCATCGCCTGTTACAGTATGGCCCGTGCCCTAAACTCTATCTAAAGCAGTTTAAAACCTACTTTTTACAACCGTTTCCATGGAGAGTGAGATTGAAAATGTTATATCTGCTTTAAACGGGGTTTATCAATTAAATTATAATTAATTTTTTTTTT